>NW_026623739.1:340909-349550 GCF_030028575.1 Malurus melanocephalus | reverse complement strand
GATGAAGATGCCACCTGCCCCTGTTAACTCTTCCAACTCTCTGTTAATTGAACCCTGTGGTCCTTGATCACTCACTTACATGCAAAGCAAAACTGAGGGCAAGGAAATGGAATACAGAGGGATGCAGTAATATTGAGAGCCAGGAACGAGACTGATCTTGGAAAATGTCAAGTTAACACACCTACAGAAGAATCATTTCAAAACTTTGGAGATTCGCTGTTGATGTGGGAGACGTGAAAAAAAGTAGAATTCATAAAAGGCAACAGATGAAACCTGCATCAGTAAGGCAGAATGCCAGACGAAAGAAAAATAGCCAGCAGAGTTTGTGTTGCATTTGTTAGTCATATCATGATATGAGGCAGAAGTAATGCCAGGTTGCACCACAGTTGCTCAACCCACCTGTAACATCACGTTTGACTTTATGGCTATAAGAAGGTGTCAGAAATAACAAGATGCAGCACACAAGTAAAATCAAATTGATGGAGCTCTGCCAGACCAAGAACTCTAAACTCTCCTCATTCAGGTGAACATTTGGAAAAGAGGTTGTCATCCATTCATGTAAAGTTTAAAAAGTCTTTAATAAAATCTCTACCTTTTCCTTATGCGTCTGTTTCCCAGTTTTTGGTAACCTGCATGGCCTCCTGAGTTGGACTGACCTTGGCTGGATATCTGGGGCCCACAAAACTGCTTTATCATCCCCCTTTCTCAACATGACAGAGGAGAGCAACAACCATGAAGGGCTGGTGGGTGAGGTAAGGACAAGAATCTCCAATCACCAGCACAGACAGGCACAGCTCTGCAGAATTAATTACTGAATAACAAAGGAGTAGGATCATGAGAAATAACAACAGAGCTGAACCAAATTTGCTTCTATCCTTCCCTCCTTCCTGAGCACACCTTCACTCCCAACTTGTATAACTCCTGACCCTGAGYRGCRCTGATGAAAGGAATAAGAGGTGTTSTCCATACATTCCATGGAATCTCTGCTGCTCCTTTGATATCGCATTCTTCCCCTGCTCCAGTGTGGGTCCCACCCATGGGATACAGTCCTCCTTGAATTTCTCCACCATGAGTCCTTCCCACGGGCTGCAGCTCTCCACAAACTGCTCCAGCATGGGTCCCTACCCCAGGATCAGTGCTTTGGGAAAAAGGTGCTCCAGCCTGGGTCACAAGTCCTGCCAGAAGRCTTTCTCCACCTCCAGAGGACAAGTGTGAAGGGTCTGCCAAGGGTGGGTGAGRGTCAACAACTGCTTCCACCAGCCTTGGCCAGCAGTAGGTCCATCTCAGAGCTGCCTGGAAYTGACTCAGTTGAGTTTGGGGGGAGACTTCTGACATTTTCTCACAGAAGCCACCCCAAAGGAACCTGGAACCAAAACCCTGGAACCCTGGAACCAAGACCCTGCCACATGCACCTCTTGGGAACCTGACCTGGATAACTCAGGGGGTGTGAATACCAACAGTGTGTGTGACCAGAGCAGCCAAAATTGTCTCCTCTTGCAAAAACACTGATGATTATGATCAAGAGTAATTTAACAATAATAAAATCTCCTTACAATGATGATCAGCCAAATTAAGCTGTACCCAGAGCATGGTCAAGAGACTTTGGATGAAAGAAGGAGTCAGCTTTAAAAAGACATAACATTAAGGATGGGAAATATATGATGCAGGGATAGAGAAGAAGGTGACAGCAGTGAGCCTGGGCTTGACATCCCAGCAGAGAGTTTGTGTCTCCCCTCCAGAAGATAATTTGTGTCTCACAAACAACAGGGCCCCACTTTGGCTGGGCTGTGGTGTCTCTCCATGGTAATGATGCTCAGAGGGTGTTCAGAGCAGCAGGAGGACACTGACAGCTCCCACGGAGGGTGGGCAAGGAGGGGAACCCTCAGCCCCGAGTGGGGGTGGGTGATGGCAGCACACACGGATTGGGGGTGGATCAGCGTGTGARTGACACTGTGTGGGACTGCACACTTTGCACAAAGATATAAAAGGGTTTTAGAAATTTATAGGATTTTATTAACAGCTGTTGAGTGTGTAGTAATGCCATTTAGGTGTCATATTGCTGCTATTGATCATAAATGTATAGCTCTGGGATTGCCATTTCATTAGGTGTTGTTCAAATAAAAATCAGTCAACAGTTTTGATCGTGATTTGAGTTAAAGTACRTAACCAGAGCAGTCTTTTCTCATGCCATTCTCTAAGGCTCACATCATGTCTGCCTGTGTGGCTGGCATGGTCACCAATTTTGCTCTGGTAGCCTTCCATAAAGCTCAGTGAGGGATTATTGACTTTATTTCTTGGCACTTCTGGTTTTATATGTATGTTACTTCTGTCTCTGGTTTCATTTCTTCAGTGCGAAGCAGCAATGAAAACATACCCAAATTCCCTAAAATTAGTTTGTAGAATTTACCACTGAAGTAGTGCCGGTTGGAGAAAAATATTCCAAAAATCTATATTTTGTTTTTTTTCTCCAGGTGCAGAAAGAGAGCTCAGTCAGCCTCTTCCACAGGCCATGGGTTTAAATCAAACCAACTTTGTCTAAATAATTTGTTGCTTTTGTGTTCATCATGAAGTAATTTATTACTGCTAAAAAAAAAACCCCAACACAAGCCCAGAACTCCCATTAAAAACACATCTTTTAAGATKACTTTCTTTTGCCTAGGTGCAGCTCCACATGTTCCACAGTCATTCATGTCTCAGTTTTCCATAATTTGAGTCCCCTGGAGACCTGGATAAAAACAGAACTAAGTTTACTGCCAACTGCTTTTTTTTCAGAGCAGGGAGCATGGGAGGATGAGTTCAAGRGGAAGAAGAGATATTTTAGGGCCATTAAGAAGGAATCCACTAGAGTGATCCTCTGGGAAAAGCTCTGCCTCTTCTAAACCATTTCAGGGTGGTGATTGCTGTAATTTACCTGCAGAATCAAGGGAAGAGTAAAGGAGATACAAAATTAAGCTGAGCTCYGTTTAACACCGTGAGCTGTCAGCAGATTTGCCTTTTGTTTCCTTATTTTCCAATGAATTCTTTGATTACCGGGAGCAGGTCTTCTATGTTAATTTAAAATGAATAAATAAAAGAGGTTATATATTCTGTGCTGGGTTTATTTTTTTTTACTTTGGAAGTGGGTAAATAGAGACCAGTTAATTGCTTCAGTTGTTTTTTATGAAAATAGACTGTTTCTCAAATGAATCACACTAGTGAGGCATAAGAAGTTGTGTTAGAAAATTGCTGAGGTTTATTTCTAATTAGGGCCACTGAGAATGATTTTATTGTATTTATTACTGGGTTGAATTAAAATTTCATATTTAGCTGCAGGTGTCCATTTCAGTGATTTAATCTGGCTAAACCACTGAAAAAATAAAAAAAAGGAACTCCCTCCTTCTTAGAGATGTGCCACAGCATTTTTTTCCAAAAGCCTGTTTCCTGTAGAACAAGAAATTATATGCACTGATTTTCATAACTAATTAAGATGAAAAAAGATTCTGAAGATTTCTAAAAAAATAGTATTTTTGACACTTTTTTGTTCAGACTCATTGAGAGATGCATAGTTTCTCTCCAACCTGGGAATCCAAAGATGAAAAGGATAAATTAGGCAGGAAATTTTTAAGGATCATTTAAAATTCAGTGGAGATAATCAACCTCATGAAAAYCAATTTCAAGAGATTTTATGCTGTAAATAATATATTTTTGGTTGTGTTTTGCCTTAAACTGAGTGCCTTGGGCTGGAGAAATGCTTATCTCTGAGGTGTTTTTCAGAGATCCTGTATCCTTGTCCCTCAAAACATTTTCCCTTGAGCTATCAGAATGCTCTGTTCACCATCCATTGGGAATTCTTTGGTGTTCAATGTTATGTTTTTTTCTGGGGGTCATGAGGATTAATTCTTCCTGTAAGGGCAGCCTGAAGAAGTACCTTGGTGGTGTGAATGGCTTAATTTTAAAGAAGAATAAGCGATTGATAAGTGATCTCTTTCTAGATAGCAAAGAAAGCACTTATTTTTGGGTGAATACTTACAGCATTTTCAAATTCAAAACTGTTCAGATGAAAGCTAATTTAAATTTAATTTTCATGTAAGAATTTGAGACTTGGTAATAGAAGTATTGGTAATATTCAAATATAACAAATATACTACACTTGCTTTAAGAKAAAGGATCATATTTTTTACTTTGCTCCATAGTGCAAAATGGAGTTTACAACCACACAGGTCTAGATGAAAACTGACTCAGAGGGATGGCTTGAAGAGCTGGAATAATTTCATGAAAACATAAAAAACTAGACCTTTTTTTTCCTAACCATGAAATTGATATTATAATTGTCTGCAAGGAAGTTTTTCTTTTTTTAATGAAGCTCCTGTTAGTTGTTTTTAAATCCCTACCCACTAGTTCACCATTTGCATTGTTGCCTTCCCCGTTCACAATGCCAAAAGGTTTGAGTAAAATCCAAAATCTGAGTTTAAACTTGCAAGAAGAACTCATTTTCTATCTTTGTGCTCCTTAAGCAGACTGAACAGAAATYGAAAACCTGGAAAAGCTCTATGCATGTGCACCCATCCATCTGGACCTGAGTGCATTGTTTGTTTGATGCAGTTCTCCCCAGGAGTTCTATTTGCTTTGTACAGACTTTGTACAGACAATTCCACCCAGATTTTCATTAGGTCCAAGAATTAGTGAAATGCATTGTGAAATGAAAGAATATATGGATGTTCTAGCTCAATGAGCTCTTAAAAAAAAAAGAAATCAGAGCCTCAGATTTTGTGCTGAGAAAATAGTGTGAAAATTTCCTTTTTCACTGAAGAATAAAAAAAACAACCAAAAAATGTTCACATTTTGCTGTCACATTACAGCAGTATTTTCGCTTTTCATAAAATTTTATTTTACAGTAATGGACATTTGTTTTTAAACTTTGTGTCCTGGTTCTGGCCAGCACAAGGGTTCATTTCTGTAGTTACTGAGAAGGACATGGCCAGGACCTAGAAGTTATTTTGTACCAACTCACAGCACTGCTAGAGGTGGGGAGAGGGAAAAGGGATTCCTTCAGGTCTAGAAAATGTGGCTTCAAGAATTTAAATTGTAGCTTTGCAATAGCAGTTCAAGTCAGGATATATGGATTGATAAATATGCATATTTCTAACMGAGGAATTATCCTATGAATCACAATTCATATCCTCAGCAGGCACAAACCAAAATGGTTTCAGATCAGATAATCTTGAAATTCATGTCTCATAAAAACATGAAATATAGCCTTTTTCTCATAAGGAGTCAGTGTGGTGTATTCCCCTCTATGACTTTTAGGATTCATTTCAAGAGTTTGAAATCAAGGTAAATGTTTTGTACTAAAACAGAATATTTCTGATTAAATTCAAATTATTCCCTCCTAAAGATTGAAAGTCTKCTATCATATGATAAGAATCTTAAGTCAGGAGGAACATGTATCAGTCTTCACTCATGGTGTAAGTGCACTCTGTTAACAGCCTGTAAAATGTTCTGTCTTTTTCTGTTCACGCTTCTTTCCCTGTGTGTTCCTTTGAACCATAAATCAATTTGTTGGTATAGGAGGTCTACACCAAACTGATATAAAACAATTCTACACATGCCTGCGCAGTTTTCCTCAGTTAGGATCTGCAGTACAAATATTAAGACTGGTGTGAAGATAGGTTTAATGAGAGTTTAGGTGTGTGAAAACACCAGTTCCTTCTAGCAAGGATGAGATATATACAGAGAGTAGATGCTGGTGGCACCTAATTAGCAGGTTATCAAGATTAGAGCACACTGTTRGAGAGTCACAAGGCACTTAGACACTGGAGGCCTTAGCTTAAAAGACAGGTTGGATTTGACTAAAACTGTATTGCTGTGGAAAATTTCTGCCAGAATGATAGCATTTTAAGTCAAGAAAATTTTAAGTATTATGCAGTGAAACATCAARATACAAAACAGCACTGGATTATTTACTTAATTTGTGATTAAATGAGATCAGATGAGAACAGGACATGAGTTGCATTATGCAATTCCTGTCTTTTTTGTGTGATCTATATCTGATCCCTTTATGCACAGCAATATTCTTGTGCTTTGCCTCTTTCACTTCTACAAAAAATCAAACTCAGCTGATAGAAACCAGTATGATTTTCCTGCACTAACGCCAGCCCTGTGGTGTCTGATGGTCTGGTCTAGGCTGGGCCTAAAATGGAGTAGTCTTGGTGGTATTTCTGTGTGTGACTGATACAAACAAACCTTGAGTGAACAAAACCACTCCAGTCACAAAGGCAAATATAATATGAAATATTCGAGTCTCTCCCTTCTGAGCATATTTCCTTTTGTTCAGACACCTCCATGTAACTTCCTATCATGACAAAAMCTGTCAAATACCAAGGTATTTTTATTAAAATTAAAAACCAAGGCAGTGGGAAGGTAGAGAAAGGAACAAGATTTCACTTCTTTTTCTTTAAACATTTGCCTTGAGTGCCTAGGTCTGTTTAAATTTACCTCAGATACCAACTATGACTCTCCTTGTCTTCCTGAGGAACTCTCAAAGTCTTTGTCTGTTGTCCGCCCATGACACAACTTTCAGCAGCCATAACTAGAGATGGGTCACATTCCTGCACACAGGCTCCTCCMGAAAATCAAAATGCTCTTAAACTCACAGAGCTTTCCCAAGGTGTTAAAAAATATAAAAAACAAATCAAGTAAGCTGATCTGTCACTAAATTACACTATTTAAATGCAGATTCATAAAATAACAGGTCAGTTTACTCTGGTAGCTCTACTAGTCCAATTCCCTGCTGGAAGAAAGTCTGATTGTGGCATTAGCTCAGGTTGCTCAGGTCTTTGTTCTGTTGAATAATCAATACCTAAAAACCTGGGTATTCCATTAGTGATTTCTAAAATTTATTGACATTTTATACTTCCAAACAAAAAGCTTTGAAAGAAAGGTTTGCAGCTAATCTTCCTAGGCTTCTGTGTGGGGATTGACATTTTATCTGGATATGGTATATTATTGAGATATTTTTTTAAAATGAGGAGTAAAGGTGAAGTGATTTTCATACATATTTTCTTTGAATGTTTTGTTTGATCTGTCCTGTATTTTTGGAAAGGGACAGGTCCCTCACTCTAAAGAAAGGAAATTCCTTTCCCAGTCTGTTCTAAGTAGGACTGCACTTGGTACTAAAATCTGTCAGTGACTTAGAGAAYTGAGTGACGGGAGTAATAAATGCCATCAGGATCAAGCTTCCTAAGTGGGAAAAATCAAGCAGAAAGAGACCTGCATGAGAGCTCATTTCTTTCCTCAGAAGTGGAAATTGGTGAGGAAGGAAGGCTGGGCTGCTCTGTGTGTTTGGCATTGAACTGCTTGGCCTATGGAGACCTCAAAATAATAAAGGGAAGGAGTAGTTCAGCCTGAAATATTTAATAGGATTGGCTGAATTATTTCATTCAAAATTATTTCACCACAAGATGGATTTAACTTTCCTTTTTTGCTGAACCTATGAGACAGAATCTTTGTCATCCCTGTAGAAAAGCAGCCAGTGTACTTACAATTTTTCCACATCATGAAGCATTACTGTGCCTGTGTTTCATTTCCTTGTTCTCTCATAATCTTTGCATTTCAAAGGGGAAAATAATTTTTAAGCATTTGATTAGTGTTGTTGGAAGGGTTCCATRTAAGTATGTATGTGGAGAATGTGGCTGAAGAATCCCACAGGTCTCCCGTCAGGCACCATTTATTTGATTTGAAGGAGCTGGCATCTAATTTCTTTAAATTGCTCTGAAAATATAGTTTCCTAACTTCTTTTTCCCTTGAGTAAGGAGAACTCCTAAAAGAAGTGGACAATYACACTATAATTATGCACTTATAAAATTGCATAACTATATAAGGATGTAGTTATATGAGCATCTAATTTTGATATACTACAGACCTGGCAAAATTGAGGAAGTCAGTTCACAGTGGCTTTGCAGTGCCCATCTGCAATTGAAGAGTCCTTTACAGGAAATCATTTGGGATAGAAAATCTTGGGAAGAGGATAGAGAAGGTGTGAGAAAGGATCATTGTCAGGGCACCAGGAGTCCATATAAGCATTGTGTGTTTTGTACGGTGTTAGGGATGGGCTTTCTGTATCCTCATTTGTCCCTCCTTTGAATTCAAAACTTGAACTTTGGGAGAGAGGATTTTCAAATAGCATAAGGCAAGTCTTTCCAAGCTTTGCCAGTATTTGAACATTGGGGGTTACAGGTTAAAAGAGGACTATGTCATCCTTATGAATTTAATTACTTTTTTTCTAATTTCTTCTCCTTCACTCACTTGATGTTTTTGTTTCCTTTTGAGCTCAAAGGTAATGAAATTTTCTGAATTCCATCTTCCACTGATTCATGGGAAGCATGTAAGAGGAGAGTTTAACTAGGAAGTGTAGTGAAATCTTTTAACAAACCATGTAATACAGACAGATTTTTGAACACAGTTCAATTTGYCATTTTGCAAGATAGTTTCAGCTTTTTATTTCCTTGCAATTACCTGTTAATGAGCTGTATTATGCAGTATTTTACATAGATAAAGGCTTTGTATATCAAAATTAAACAGTAGTTACTCATTTCTCCACCACTTAGTAGATATTTGTGCTCTTTCCCAGGCAAAACTAAATTTAAAAAAAAAAAAAAAAAAA
>NW_026623739.1:336928-340904 GCF_030028575.1 Malurus melanocephalus | reverse complement strand
CATTGGAAGATTTTCAATTGCCTTAAGTGGGATGTGGATTAAAGCACTGGTGTATTTTTATGAACAAACTTAATTTTATTTTTAAAAACCCTATTTAGTGGATAAAGTAAGTGTAGTGTATTTATTATATTTGAATATTAGCAACGCTTTTGTTACCAAGTCTCAAAATCTTAACCGAAAAGTTAGTTTAATTGTCATCTGAACTGGCCTGAGATTTCAAAATGTGCCAAGTGGCCATCTTAATTTCTAAATTCTGCTTCTTCTCAGAAAGCTCTATCAGTGCTTAGAGAGCACCAGAGACCCTTATGAAGTGCACTGCACTGAGCTGTGCCATGAACGTACCATGTAGTCAGAGATTCATTACATAATATTGTGCATCAAATTCATTTATTTTCACTTGTCTGCAAGTGTGTGAACATGTGTCCCTTCTCCATAAACTTCATTAGTTTTCATTTCACAGARGTCTGATAAGATGTGATGGTCATTCTTACCTCTGTATTGATTAGTAATGCTACATCATTTTGAAATACTGACAATTAAGGGTCTTTCTATGAGAGCTCCTGAGCGCATTGAGTTAGAATGTTTTCCATTAATTTTTTCCAGTAATAACCTTGGTCCATTTGAGACATTGTTTAATAGTCCATAACTCCTACTTTAATAGGAARCAATAATTGATTTCTACTTGTACTTGAATACTGTAGGCTATAAATTTTAATACATTTAATACCCAGTTAATGATACACCTTTGAAAACAGTAATGGAAGGAAAGTCTGGGSCATCATTGTTTGAACATGCATCCTTGAAGATTTACAGGTTGTTTACTCAAATCATGTGGAACTATTCCACTACAATGGAACTATTAATTTTTCTACAGGAAAAAAATCCAAACACAACACAACAGAACAAAAACCCAAGAAAACAGTATAACCAACAACAGTCCTTTGTGGCATGGTAACAACATTAAAATCATGGAGTATTTTGTAACACAGCCAACCACAAATGTATAAATAATACCTACCTGCAAGAGATCCAAGACCTGCTATAAAATTGCACAAATGCAATTCAGGAAGTCATCTGCAAGAAATARAATTAGCAAGATCCAAACAAAGTCTGTAGACTGGCCAATAAAATCATCCCCATTGCTTTTGCAGAGCAAGACAGGAACACCACTGTTATCACTCATTGTTTGAGCACGTAACTGATAACCAAGAGCCAGCCATTGGCTGTGTGTATTGCTAATTACCATCAGTCAAATAAAATCCTTATTTTTGATACTGATCTGATTTATCATTCTTTTCAGCACTATGCCACTGGTCTCTAATTTGCTAAATTATATGCAGGCACACATACATTTATAGAACCACAGAGGGGTTGAGTTGGGAAGGAACCTCTTCAGGTGATGTTCCCCAGCCCCTCTTCTCAAGGAGCCCTCCTGGAGCAGCTTGCTGACAACAGGGTGTTGCTCCAGCTGTGTTCAGTTGAAGCAAACATATGTGAATTATACAGAAATTTCACGTGGAATTATACAGAAATTTCATGATCTGTTTGCTTGGAATATCTTGTTTTTTCTTGCATACTTCACTGCTCTACAGCAGGAATTCATTGGGATGTGTAAGAAGCTGATACTGCAGATGATTGAAAAGAATGGAGAACTGAGCTCTGAATACATTGATTCTGTATCTTTCTGCTGATTGAATAATGACACATAAGCTTAAAAGTTCTGTTATTCTCTTTGTTAAGGATCCAAGTGGTAGATTTGAACACTACAAAAGAAGAACTCGAGCTTCACTGTTTCTTAATTGAAAGGAAATTTACTGCAATATAATCTCATAATTCTGCTTGCTCTGTGGCAGGCAAACAGAACGGATTAAAAATATTTCATACGTAGTGTTAATTTGCAAAGTCATCCTTTCCCTTGGAGACAGCCACTTGTATGGGAGTTCTCATCTAAATACCTGGCAGAAGACACAGTTTCTAACACCACTATTTTCTGAARCTTCCTGGCTTTTTACTTCATTAAAATGAGACTCTCAGGAGTAAGGGAGAAGGAGGGCAAAAGAAGACAGAGAGGGAAGGAGGAAGAAAAGAAAGAATGAACAACCATCCCTAACAATTTGCAATTTGGTAATTATACATAATTGAACATCCGTGGTCATAGAAATTACTGATTGCATGTGAATCTGCAGGTCAGTGCTTGTATTAAAATAAGATTTGAGGAAGCACCAGAGCAGCAGGCAGAATGGAAATTATTCAACTTCTCTGCTGGTAATCCAAATCTATAGGCTGAGATCAAGATATGAGAGTCAGTCCAGTGCTTTGGTGGGTATGGGTGATGGAACACACAGAAGACATTGTTTCTGTTGTTTTCCTGTAGCTTTATATATTTCAGATTTGGAAAGCAACCACTTTTAATGTGCATTGACAGTCTTGTAACAATGTAAAGAGAATGAATGGCATGGTACCTCTGCTATGAAACATTTTAAGTGAATGGAACAGGATGCAGTGAAGTCAGAGAGAGCTGATAGATTTACAATTAAAAAAGCAACTAAAGTGCCTGTACAATTCTCAAGAGTTCAACTTTGCACCCTGAAAGTTCACTTATATCTAAAGCTGATATTTTATTAAAGTTCAGGTAAGTCCATGGCTTTAGAGCCATAAAATTAAATCTTTACAGAAATAATGTCCATGGTTATGCAACATTTTTGGAAGTGGCATTCTGTTCAACTTTTGATAAGATAGTGCTCAAACCCYCATAAAACTCTTGGGAATTTTAATATTTTMGTGGTTTTGTCATWAAACTCATTGTTTTAAAACTATTTYTTCTRCTTTGTTTTTTGATATATTATAGCACTGAATTATTAAATAGATGAAAAATTACATGCTATACTAGGGTGGCAGAGTTTATTGATTAGACCATTTTACTACTTGAAAAATTTTTGATGTTAGAATCTTTGACTTATTTAATATTAAATAGGGGCAAAAAATATTAACTGCATTTTATATACAAGTCCTATTTTGGGACAAGAATGCAGCATGGTGATTTTTTTGAGCTCTCTCCCTAATTCATTTCATACCTCACTTTCTTTCAGTCAAGTTTAGTTACATTAGTTTTTCTGGACATCTRTGAAATCAGACTTACCATTTGATTTTTTAAATTGTGTTTTTCTGTTGAATTTAAATTGTGATCTTTAACTGTGCTTGACATATTGGTGCTGAAAATGGCAGTTTAAAGAACCTGCAGCACTTCTCCAGCCACAAGGTGCTATTGCTGAAATCACCTTGGAACACGGCATAATTGCCAGAATTTTTTAAGGATCACTCAGTTAGATAACTGAGGAAATAAATAGCTGTTACCCTGAGTATCTGCTGCTTATTTCACAGTTACATTTTAATTTTCTTCAGAAGTTTACAAGGGAAAATAGGATCCATACACTAGGACTTAATGGCTGMTTAATAGGTTTTGTGTCACATATGATGATTGCCACCCCTGAGCTTTAGARGGGTTTGTTGCTGGTGAAAATTATACATAACAAACATTTGTGGAGGSTCACATCAAAGCACATAATTTCCTYTCCTTTTGARTATGATTTACCCTTTTTCCTYAAYKGAACTGAAAAGATAAAGCTGACMWAAMAATTGGATCAGAGCTGATTTGGCTTTATTTATTTCGTGTCAAATTCGATACCATTCGATCCATACCATTATTTATTTCAACTCTAAAGGGAAAAAAAAATGTCATTATGGGATGTGTGATGGTTAAAGTTAAAATTAGGCAACAACACCCAGAAATGTTTGAAGAAAAAAGTGTTATGAAATTTATCTAATGAATAGACTGTTATTTCATGCCAAATCAACTTTATTAGACTTAATCTGCAGACTTTTTTTAAGATGTTCTGAGATAAGGCACATATAATGATGGAGGGAAGGGAAGGGAAGGGAAGGGAAGGGAAGGGAAGGGAAGGGAAGGGAAGGGAAG
>NW_026623739.1:312682-336868 GCF_030028575.1 Malurus melanocephalus | reverse complement strand
TATATAAAATAAAGGCTGGTCTCTGCTAAGAACATTGTATTGGATAACAAAGACATTATTACCCTTTCTCAATCACCAAGAAAAAATCTGAAACACTTGATTCCCTGGACTCAAGAATCTCTTCTCTATGGACACCATTGATCAGTGTCTGAATTATTGCACCAAATGTCTCTGTTTCAGTCAAGAATAAACAAATGTGTTGCTCTAATACTGAGTGGGGAAAATAATTTATCAGCTATAACAGTGCATTTTTATTTTCTTAGCAGGCCAGAAAAACTGCAGTAGAAAACCTGCAACATGGTAGCTGCAGATAGATGGGCTTGAAATAGCCTTTTGTACGCTTGCCAGACTTACTGAGAGACAGGACAAAGTTCAGGTATGTTAGCAGTGCAGATAATAAAGTTTAKTTTGTYTATTCACTCCTAAAAAAAMYCCTAAAAAWAGCAAAGGAAATTGAATTCTTTAGAGAAGTCTTTGCCAACCGTGGGTAGGATGCCTTTTCCCTGCTTAGAGTGAAATAGGAAATTCCAGAAGTAACATGTGCTGAAGTATGAGTAAACCTCATAGTATTGAGCATCTCTTGTTCTCAGCATTTTCCTCCGACAGGGAAGAGGGAGGAAGGGGAGAAGACAGARCAATTCCTGTAATTTTGTAGGTCAAATTTCCTTGAATTTTATTTCAGGCCAAGGCCCTGAGAAACCTGCTTAAATCGAAGGTTTTGAACTGGATGATCTCCACAAAAAATCCCTTCAGATTTCAAACATTCCATGATTTGTTTCTAAGAATGAACAAAGTTGCAAACTGTGAGGAAGAAAGCAAAGAGTTACACCTGGAAGGAAAATGYAGTGTTAACAAAAGGCAGCTACACACCATCATTACTATGGCTCCATCCTTTGAAAGCAGCATAAAATTAGAACAGAAGGGAATTCAATCTGATGGGTTTTATGCAGATTTAGCACTTAATCCTCTGGACATTTTTCAGTTTGTTAGAACATGTTTGTTAACATCTAACAGTATTGCAAGCAAAAGTAATGCTTTTATAATACTTGCCTCTACRTTTTCCTATTTACTTGGCACTCATTATTCTTTCTGTGAATAAATAGATTTACTACTCTAATTGTGTATTACATGTGGGAGTTGTAAATAATGTCCACTGCATGGAAACAGGAAATAGCTTTCCTGGAAGCTGYTCATGTTTGATTTGGTCTCTAGTTAGAGCTAACATTATTCTTAAAGCATGGGTTGAGTGCAGATTTGTCCAAGGGATGCACTGTGGATTTTTGGGCTGCCATCACAGTACCAATGCCTGAAACACCAAAAGGCTGAGGAAAGGGAACTGAGGAAAGGCAACTGCAGCTGCTTTGTGCTAATTTAACAACCTGAACAACCTGTGAGGGTGGGGCTTCCACCAACTTCTCCAACACTGGGAAATACATCATTTGATGACAAAAGCTCTGACTCTTGTTGTGATTTAGTTCTTTAGTAAATTAATGAATTAAATTGAGCCATTGCTCTAAGATGAAGTACTTGCAGRTACTGGTGGATGAAAMCTGGGCATGATCTGGYARTGTTTGCTCTCACAGCCCTGWTGGATMCCCCAGAGTGGGGAATGGGAGGGGSYRTTCTGTCCCTCTGCCCCWCTCAGGTGAGACCYCACCTGCAGAGATTCCTGCAGCTSAGGGGKCTCTGGYACAAGAAAGATGCYGACCTGCTGGAATGGGACTKAAAGGAGGGCTATGAACATGACCTCTTGTGAAGAAAGGATGAGGTTGTTATCCTAAAGAACAGAAAGCTCCAGGGAGTTTTATTGTGGCCTGTTTGATATGTAAAGGACCCAGATAAGAAAGATGCAGAGAGACTTTTACCAAGCTCTGTCGAGACAGAGCAAGTTTTAAACTGAAAGAKGRTAAATYGAGGTTGGATATAAGGAAGGCACATTTTATTATGAGGGTGGTGGGGCCCTGGMACAGGTTTCCCAGAGAAGCTGTGGYTGCTCCACCCCTGGAAKTRTCCAAGGCCAGGATGGACAGRGMTTGGTGCAACCTGGGATAGGGGAGGATGCTCCTGTCCAGGGCAGGGAGATTAGAACCACATGACCTTTAAAGACTCTTTGCAACCTGAAGTATTCTCTGATTCTTTGATTCTTATAGCAAATGAGCATTAATAGAGTAAGGAAAAATAACTTACACAACACTTTGTTTTCATACGTGGTGGTGTATGAAAACACCAAGTAAAATGAGAATGAAACAAGCATCWAGTGTAGGTACCTCTTACTTAATTTACATACACATGATCTCACTACTTTCTTTACATGAAACACCCAAATATTGCTGGTGCTTCAGAAAACTTCATCAGCTTCTGGGTTCGTGAAGAATTCTTTGAAATATATTGGCCAGAACTTTCTCAGTCTGAGATGTACTTAAGTATACTTATTTTTTAAAAATCACACTCAGAYGTGATACAAAGGTCTACATTTTTATCTGAATTGAATTTAAGAAACAAATTTCAATAGATACTTCACACAATGTAATGACGAAGAGAAATATTCTAAACCAGTTCAATGTCTTTGTTGTAATTTCCTTTGAGAAAAGTCCTGACACAAAAACATGCAGTGATCATGAGACTGATGCAATCCCAAAAATACATCAATAARTTTCAGCAGAGATATTAATCTGTATCTAAACAGAAATAATTYACTGAATCCCTAAATATGGCTTAGCAACACATGATCATATAATAATAGATACAAATATTGAAAAAAAATCCCAAACCCTGTAATAAGCTTAGGCTAGAAGGATTGTGAAATTGTGAGGCAAATAAGATTAATTTTCTCAAGATGATCACTGTGTCTCCTAATTATGAGATCASTGTCATAGGCAATTTTATGATAATTTGTATTACAGACATGCACTTTTGAACATTTTTAACCTTTGTTTTTTGTTGTATTTTGGGTAAAAGCCACTAAAAATGGGAACTGGATGTTGTCGGATTAAATTCTGAACTCTGTTAAGAAAGAAATGACTCAAGACCAAAAGTTCCTATCGTTTTCCAAAGCTGAGATAGAGCTTTTAGTCTGATGTTAGACTAGTAAATAGTGTTTGATTATGAGTTAGCTTACTGGTAGCCCCATGAAAGTTAAATGAATATTCATAATTGTCAGTTTAGCTGTGTCTGTACAATTTATATAACWGGGGCCTTTGTAGTTAACTTTGACTTCAGAAATAAAACTAAAAACAGAAATGTTTTCAAGACATCCATGAAGCTCCCAATGTAGAGGTTGGATTTACAATGAAACCCTCATGAATTTGAAAGACATATTTTATTATCTATTCTACTTCTAATTTTTAGATAAATTATTACTTCCATGGGTTATATTAAAGATTATGAAAAATTACAGAGACTTGAATAGTGATTTATTTTTAAATGCCATTTTCATTGTAGCTTTAAAGAACTGCAAATCACAAGGCATGCAGTAATTCTATTAAAAACTTTATGATGTCTCCTATTCCACTACTCAAAACATAGGTTTCCCTTTGAGAAAACTGTAGCTGCTTTTTAATAAGAACATATCAACCTATGGTGCAATATGTCAGCGCATTTAGACCTGTTTGGGTCACTTTACTTTAGATAGATCAGCCTGAGGGGTTTTTACAGAAATTTTAAAATGTGAACTTGTTAATCTAACAATATACCTGAGATAGTAAGGTTAGATCCAGATTTGATTTTAAAATTCATCTGGAATTCTGTTTCAGGATTATAGGCAGAAATATTCATGTTTAAAATGTTGAGGGAATTTCTGCCTTTCTGTGAACAAGGAAAATTTCTAATTCCATATATGTGTCYATGCAAGAAGGAATAAATGGTCATATGGCTTCTTGTCCATTACTGTTAATTTTGTCCTCTCTCTCCCAGTGCAACAGCTGCATCAGCCCTTTGCTCACTCTTTAGGTATCAATTTTAAGTATTTGTGGCTGGAAATATCTAAAATGGAGCCATAGCTCTTTAGGATGTCCTTTGATGCTCCTTTCTCTGACAGAGGGTTTTTTCCTTTTGGAATGTGATCACAAAATGACTCAGAGATAAAGTATTAGCACTACCATTCTAATTTTTTTTTTTTAATATTGTGCAGGAAAGTGATTTTCTAAAAACCACATGGCCCAGTTAAAGGAATATGAACATTGAATGTTGAATAGATGTCTTATTTTTAGCCCGTCATAGGCTGAATTTATCAATTGTTACTTCTCCCACACRGAAGTAAAGTCTAAATATCTTTTTTCTAGACCAGGCAGTTCGTCTTATCAGTGGCATCTTTTACTGATAGTGCATAGATGGCATTTTAACAATTCTTCTCTTTATGACCTGTAGAATTCTTATTCCACGCTCACCTCCAACTTCCATGTCCCACGTTGCGTAGATGAATGCCACCTTATAGAACACAGTATCTAAACACTTGAAAATGCATCTGCAAGAGCTAAAATTGCCTGTAGCAAGAACAGAAGCGAATTCTTTTCTATTGCAGCTGACAYATTAGAGGCTGAATAGTACATTTTTAAAGTTATAAATTTGGAATTGCTTTCTCTGTCCACCTTCCATTTAAGATGCTTTTTTTCTCTGTCCAAAACAGTGAACAATAGTAAATCAGGCAGTATATTAAATGGCTGGAGAAGAGACTGAGTATCATCTACTATGCAGTACTGAAGAATTATAGCCAGAATTTGGCATAAGGCTTACCTCTAATTCCCGTATACAATATTTTGTTAACAGATATATACTACCGTCAGCATAATTCATTATGAGTTAGAAAAGTGAAGGAAACTTATCCAAAACTAAATGGGAAGAGTAGCAAGTCAGAAGGGAATCATCTGGATTGCTGACAAACTGGGACAAGTAATGACTGTGGTGTGATCACTAATGCAGGCTGAAATAAGGTGCTTGTCCTCTCTTTATGGGAGAGGGGCAATTAATGATAAGATCTGGAGCCAGGACAGTCTGTGCATCTGTTCAGTGGTTCAAATGCRGAAGAAACTGATTATAGAACTATATATTCTTAAAAGGAGAAAATTGCCCRGAGGCAAGTCAGTGAATCCTCAAAATAAGCCTGGCAACAGATGACAGTGGACCTCAAATTTAAACCAGAGGGTCTCCTTCTGGTGGATAATGGTCTCTTGGGTTTCTAGCCCAGTCTCTCCCTGTCATGTCCTCACTGAAATCCTTTAGAAAAGCACCCCAGTGATAAAACATGGAGAGTTTCTAGCAGCCATWCCTGCATGTTTTTCAGTGATCTGCTCATCTGTGTCCAGGGTCTGCTTGTTGACCTCAGATTGTTTCTTTTGCTACCGAAGTTAAGCCTGAAATAGCAACGATAGGAAGATAAAAGAGCACACTAAGGATAATTTGGTGATGTGTCCTGGACTATATCCAAGACCATATAAAAGTGGGGAGTTTTGGGGTTACTATTTCTAAAGCAAACCTGCAGAGATTCGAGTGGGGCCAATAACCCACCTCAGAGTACAGACTGTGCTGGGTGGGGTCAGAACCCACAGATTATCCTGTTGCATTCAAGCCCATATAAACCTTCCACTAGAGCAGGTTACTCCAAGCTGCATCCCAACCTGGTTTTGAACACTTCCAGGGATGGGGCAGCCACAGCTTTTTGGGAAGAATTGATTCTTAGATCAAATTTTTGAGGGGCCTTGACTACTACAAAAAAAAACATAAATAAACATGCAACACCATCAATATAACACTATTTTCCTAATCACAAAACTTCATTTTGGCTGCTTTTGATTGCAATTATTATAAATTATTCAGAGCTTGAAAACATCAATTAAATGTGAAGAACTAGAAATTTAAAAATGCTTATTTTTAAACTTTAGATTTTTACAAGCTCTCATCTTCTGCACGAACTTTAGAGTTTGGTTTTCCAAAAAYGAAATTGAAAAATAACTGAGACATTAGGGCTTTCCAAGTATTCTCAGTCATATTTAGACATGCTGTAAATTAAAATTCACCCATGGCTTACAGGAATTAGACAATGCTGTAGCTAATTTAGGCATCTAGTCTCTTATTCCTTGTGATTTATAAAGAGGTCAGACTAGTCTGTTTGCACTGCATATCTAATGTCTTGAGATTTTTCTRGTTTTTCCTTTTGTTTCTGGTACTGGATTATCATTATCAATTTGAAGGATTAAAGACATCCAAGATATATTCTTCCATTTTTCTGTTTGCTTATACTTTTTTTTAGACTTACGCTTTTGCCTTTATCTACCTTTTCTGTGCTGCAGAACATCTCTACAGCTCAAAATTTGATATACTCAAACTACTTTTCCCTTAAAAAATATAACAATAATATTYGTATATTTAATGAAAGGTTTTGAGAGGTCCCTGACTGTTGCATTTCAGCAACAGGAGGGTATGACTGTGGGCATGGGTACAATGTGCAGAAGGCTGGGAGGAGGCAAGGCACTATTTCGAGMCAAAATGCTGAAAAATTATTAGCTGTCAAACACAGAGATTTTTAAAGTGTATTTTAAAACTTATGGTCTCTTACTTTTCATTGTCCCTACTCCTTGTACCATGCAGGCATGTGGTAGTCCCAGACCCACCCCAACCAACCTTGCCTTTTCTCCCAACACACATTTGCTATCGTCTTTGTCCTAGGTTAGCTGAGTATTGTATTCCTATCATMTGCTTATGTTAGAGGAAAGTTAAACAACCCTTCTGTAACTATACATTAGTCGAGACTGCTCTGGTTTGTTTGGTGATGTTCCTCCCTTCAAGGACAATGGGAGGGAAAGGGACAAGACCACATGTTTTTTTTTTTTTTCTTTCCTTCCAGGGAGGCTCGGGATCAGCGGTGAAAAAGAAGCTGTCTGCTCTCTGGGACTGCTCTTTTTTTTCTCTCCCTTTCTTTGGACTTGTTTTTCCTTGAATTTTTTTTCTTCGTCATCTGAGAATTGGAGGATTCTCGTGGCACAACAGGCAAGAAAGATCCTTCAGTGAACCACCGGAGAGAGACTCTGTCCAACCCCTCTGGGGGCCCCGGAGGGGAAGCCACTCCCAGGAGGGAAGAGAAAGACTTTGGGATCTAACAGCTGATTCCACAGGGGTTTTTTGTGTGTGTGTGTTTTTATAATTTTAAATAAATAGGGTTTTTTTTTCCCCTTTTCCTTTCACTTTCCTCTCTGTGGAAAAGTTTGTCTCTAGGACCCGGGTGGAGAAAAGAGAGGGGGGGGGAGATTTGCTGGAACTTGGGAGTGTTTTGCTCCCATTAAATTCATTCAAACCACAACAGTCTTCTTTATCACTCTTGTAGTTCTCAACGCACATCTACAGGATTGTAGTGAACTTTATCATCCTTCCATCCAGATCCAGGGCTCATTCTCTTTCTGCCCTTGGATCTGGCAAGAAAATGGAAGACAGTATCCATCTCTAGATGGTGCAGAATCTGCATGTTGGTTGTGCAAGGCAGGAACCTCTTCTTTCCTATGGATGAAACTGGTTTTCTGTGGACTATCAAACACATTGCTTCTTTTATCTATAGACACTAGTCACATATTAAATGGGCAAGTGGGCAACTGACTGTAGGCAGAGTTTTCTGTTTCAAAGAAGGCTGCAGCTGCATGGGGATATGCAAGATGGGTTAGTGTTAGCAAACACCACTTGCCAAGGATGGGCAAAGCAATCAAAATGAGAARACATCATCACTGATAGGTCAGCATCGTTAATGTCTTACCCTACAACCTGTAGGGAGGTTTCTTTATCCTCTAAATTTAATTTTTCTTCACTTTACCATCTCATAGGCATTGCAACCGATGATGCCTTTGTCATACCATCATTGTTGGTGAGTATGAGGTCCCAACAAAGCATGTCTGCTGTTGTCTTCTCTACCATTTGGGTGAGGAAATTGTCTTTGATGGTCTCCAGGAATCTTCTTGGTTGTTTATACCCTGCTGCACTGTCCCTCTAGTGATATCAGGATGGCTGAAGACACTCACGAGAACAAGAGCTGCTCCTCTCTGTCTATGCAGGTTCTTTCCAGGGAGGCAGCCCAGAGCAGACATTTGCCTGCCTCCTTTAATCCTAACCCATAAACTCTCAGCTGTCTCCTCATCCATCCCCTGGCACAGCTCCATGCACCCCAGGTGCTCTCTCACATGAAGGGCAAGATGCATTTTTCCTCTTTCCATCCCCTCATTTGCACTGAGACTGTTTCTCTTCACTGCAGCACTGATCATGGGAGCCACCCCAACATGTCTCCATGATCCCAACAAGACTGGAGCCCTACAACTGCACAGGTTGGGAAAATAGGGAGAACAGTGCCCCGGTTTTGTTTCTGCACACCCGTTTGGCCTCCAATCAGATGTATTRAATAATTCACCCAGTATTTAATTTAACCCCTTTATATTTTAACACAAATCATCTCAGTGCAGTCACATAACACACCTTTGATTTAATCTCACTCTGCTGTCTCCTTTTTAGTACATTTTTCTATTAGATTCATGCCCTTAACTGTGACATTTTAGCATCTTCATCCATTTATAAATGCTTAAATGTGCCAATGGGGTGGGCCATGTAGACCCTAGTTATAACAAAAAGCRTATACATTCTAGTTCCTGAAGTGGCATGATGCTGTGTCAGGGAGGTTTAGGTTGGATGTCAGGGAAAGGTTCTTCTGTCTCCAGAGGGTGCTGGCACTGCCCAGRCTCCCCAGGGAATGGTCCCGGCCCCGAGGCTGCCAGAGCTCCAGGAGCGTTTGGACAGCGCTGCCAGGGATGCACAGGGTGGGGTTTTGGGGGGTTTGTGCAGGGACAGGGGTTGGACTGGATGGTCCCTGTGGGTCCCTTCAGCTCAGGACATTCTGTGATTCTATCGTTCCTTTTTCTCTGTTACTCAAGTGTTGCACTTGTCTTGTAAATGCATATTTGATGCAGATTCAGTTTCCAGCACTTGAATTGAGGGACAATCTATTGGAATACCCYTAAATCTGTGTGCTTGCTATTGATCTAGGACATCACAGTTGCACAGCAAACAGCTGAAAAAACCCACGTTAAGCTCTTCTGGGGTAGAGAAACCCATCAGCTTCCCAACACAACTAAGCAGTGACAGATTTGGGTTGTTTGGCTCATCTTCTRTGTTTACCATACAGTTTAAGATATTGAACTATGTAATTAATGATTTGCTAAAATGTAATCTCYTTGGATTACCTTTCATTGTCAGTGCAGCAGAAAACATGATCATTCCTCTTAAGGGCTTACTAAGAGAATTATCTATACTTTAAAAAGAGTTAAATTCATAGCTTCCTGAAAAGATTTTTATTTTCCCAATTGCCTTTTATCTTTTTTGCAGTTTTCCATTAGAAGGTAAAATAACATCATCTATCTCTGTTGGACACCACAGTCCAGAAAAATATTGCTGAACCTTGGATGTCATTAGGATTAAATATTCTTTCTCTTCTCTTCTTGTTTCGGGAAAACTGATACTTATTTTTTAAAAGATAGATACAAGCTGGGTGYCACTTCAATTAATTAGACCCTGACCTCTTGTCTTTCCTGTCTTATAAAGAAATCTGACTAAACATTTTAAACAAGGACTACCAAAATAAATCCAATGCACATTTTCAGGGAGAGAAAGCTGAGATGATGGTCAATAACAATGCAGAAATCAAATGATAAAACAAATTTTCCCTCCTAGTTTTAGTGTTAACTCTGGTCAGCCAGGGATTTTGGTTTTTTTTAACGATGGGATAAAAGGGATTTATCCTCTTTTCTCTTCTGGCATAAGCCTATGTGCCCTAGATGGTRTAGCTGAAAGCACCAACCCAGGGGCATCTTTACAAATCATTTGGCTCAACRAAGAGGTTAAAAAGGATTCTTTCAAGATGTAGAATTCTGTAGCAACAAGTCCCCATCAGCATAAGAAGATTCTAGCTGGTTGGCAAACTGAGTTTTATATTTGTATATATGCATGTGTGACTATGTAGTCACACAATATATATGTGTTTGTGCAAAGAATTTGMAGAAATAAAAACATTAGTTCTCTTCCTGACTATGATGCAACAATAGCTTTGAAGATCCGAACTGTCAGAAGATATTGTTATAATAAGTGACAGAATTTTACATCCCTTTGACATAATGCCACTGCAGTTCAGTTGGTCAGARCAGGGTGCTGACAATACCAAGGCTGTGGGGTCAACCCCCAATGGGCCATCCACTTARGAGCTGGACTTGAAGATCCTTRTGGGTCACTCTCARCTCARAATATTCTGTGATTCTGTGGTTGCTTAGAGGTCTCAGATTCTCATCACTGTCCAAAAGTCCCTTTTCCTCAGCTAATGTCAGTAAATCGTGTCCTGTCTATCCACAGAGTGCAGTTATTTAACAGAACAACTAGTAATCCCTTGTGAGCCWGTGTAGGAGTCTTCTTTAAATTATGTGTGCCAGGATTTTGTCATGGCTGGTTTCCAATAGCTTCGGTACCAGACTTCTGTTACTTCCCTTGGGAAATGGTTCAGCAGCTAAAATCTCTCTATTAGGGAACTTTCTCTGATGAATTCTGTCTGAATATGYTAAACAAARAGAGAGAWAGAGAAGTGTCTAAGCCATGAAGTCTGCAGTTCAGAATATGAAGGCTAGAGTTCAGCATATCTTTGCAGCCTTTTWARAAAGTTTTCCTAAAGTCTATGAACTTGGCAYAGATTTTGTGCTCTTCTGAATGTAGGTGGCCTTGRAAGTGTGAGCCTGAAMAGAGTTTTCTTTYTTGGCTAGRGAAAGGAAAYGTATATTCTTTTAAMACCAGACCTTTGTRTGATGAACTAWGTTTTTTTGTCTGGTATATAAAAAYAGATCCACACATTTTTGCTTATGTTCTCAATGGAGGTTTACATGTCTTATATAATATATAACATTAGGGATGCAATGCATTGATATGTCTTAGAGATGCCCTACAAAAGCTATACATCAACTGGTAATAATTAATTAATTCTGCTATCTCAGGTCAMGTAGTCCAAGCTCTGTCTAACATAYTTCTCMGTACTTCCAAATGTGATATGCTTTCACATAACTATTGTGCACATTCTTAGCRGGCAAGTCAAAATAGGTCTCCAGTCACACTCAATCTTGCATTTTTCAAGACTGCAATGKTTTTTAAAAATATTTATTAGAAAGTAAAACATACAGTTAATGTGAGATTTACAGCAAGCAGTTATTTAGTTGTTTTCAAAATCCAAGCTGTCTCTGTTAATCTTGCAGAAAGTAAACAGCTTGAGAAATATAAATATATATAAAAATATTGTATCACTATATTTAGTATTGTCTTGGTTTGAAGGACAGGTGTTTGCCAATGAAGGCAGGGACCCCCCCTTGGAGTGGTGGATATGACCCCCCCTTCCCTCCGAATTATTATAGCTTCGAAAAATCAGGGGCTTTCAGGCAAGAATATGGGTAAAAGGGAATAACAGTTTTTACTAATATGTATAACAAGGTGAAACAAGTAACAACAACGATAGCAACAGCCAACCCAGTCAAAAAACCCAGTGACARCCTTACAGAGACACACCCYCYCYTTTGGTGCAGTTACAGTCCCAGCCAGCAGGTGCGATGATTCCTCCGAGCCTGCAGGGGGCGCTGTGGCGCGGGTCCCGCCTGGTTCAGATCTCCCAATGGCCAATGGTGGACACAAAATGGCAGGGATGGATGGAGAAAAGTTCCTCTGCAAACAGGAGAAAAAATGCCAATCCCGGTGCTCCCTCTGGATAGCAAGAAACCTCAGAACGGCCAGATGAGCAAAGAGATGAGCAGAATCCCGCAGCTGCAGACAGGATGCAGCAGAACTCGACCCCTGCTGGAATCCCAGGGGTCCCCGGCAAGGCACGGAGGCAGAAGACCACAGTGCAGCAAACATGAACTGATGACAGGACGCTGGGTTCTGCAGCAGCATCAGCAGGCGAGTTCTCTCCCCCCAGGCAGCAGGTCCACTGTCCTCCCCTGAGCCAAGCAGGGCAGGAAGTGAAGCTACCCCCCACCCCACACATACACACACCCTCCCCAACCCCAAAACTCCCGCAAGAACTTCTGTCTCCCCAAAGAGCGGAAAAAGAAACTGCCAGACAGGAGAAGTGCCTGGGGAGACCCTTGTGCCCCACCTAGGGTGTAGCAGCTTCTTTTGTCTTCCCCAATCACCCAGCCATCAAGAGAATGATTTGGCAATCAGTGTATCCCAGAAACAAAATGGGTAAGAAAATTCTCCAAGAAAGGAAACAAAAGGAGAAAACTTAATCCACAACACTTATACATATATATAAATATATATATAAATTTTAAATATATGTATATAAAAAGATGCTTCAGGCTTCCTTTTCAAATAGCCAGTTCAATTTTTTCCCACTGCAAAAGTACACATCTTATAGATTGGGTACTTTTAAAGCATCAAGAAGACAGATTCATAATTTCTAAGTGAAATAAAACTGGAATTCTTTTAAGACTCATTAACAAGAAACATTAACTCATTATTTACTTACCAACTTACTTTTTAAAAAGTATTTTGGTGATAGCAAAAAAAACATTAATGCTTGTGCATCTGTGATAGTAACTACTGTAACATTTATGCCAAATCACAGTAATAGATGGAGCTTATCCTGGACAGAAACGTCACTGAGTTAAATAGCAGCAGCATGTGACTAAGTATTTTGGTCTCACATAGATGTTGTATAATTAAATATCTCTGGTCTAGCAGGAAAGTTTTGTTGCATCTTGTGTGCAATTCTTCCATGTTAAATCAGTGCTGATTTATTTCCCAATGTATGAATGAGCAAGCAGGCACAGGAAGCTTAGTCAACTTWAATCAATGTTTTAAAACCATTTAACCTCTCCAGTAAAACATACTGCATAGAGGAGCAATGGCAGGGAAAATACAAACAGGAAATATGTCAGCAGGCAGAAATTAGAGGTTGTCTTGGCCACAGAAGTTTTGAAATTGCCATGTAATGTGTTTTAAAATAGTTGGGGTGGGTTCCATTAAAGCCATGGCTTCACTTTCTGTAAGAGTGTTTCTTGTTGTTCTGTCCACAGAATGTGTTATGAAAATGTAAATCATTGGGAAGGGCAGGAAAAACAGACATTGAATGAGATTCTCTTTCTGTCTCTAGTCCTCTTCAACAGACTCCCTCTGCATTTCCATGGATAAATATCTGGGAATTGTATGCATGATTACTTTTGCCCTTAAATTCTTCCACTGCTGCTTTGTTACCATTTCTGTGCATCTTGCAAGCAGCAGCTTTGAGTTTTTTTTCAAAGGCATGGTGCTTGAAAATAGGACAGGGAAACAGCAGAACAGATTGCTCAGAGTCTGTGCCGTCCCCATCCTTAGAGGTTTTTGAGCCCTGTCTGGACAAAAACCTTGAGMAACCTCATCTGAACTGCACCAGAGACCTTCTATGGCCACTTCCAACCTCAGTGATTGTATGATTATCTGAAAACAGGGGAGAGAGGTGATGGAGAGAGGGGTGCTCTAATGAAACAGGATAATCACATCAAGTGTGGTCGTTAGGAGCAGAGGTGGTTTGGGTGGTTTGTCTAAAGATGTCTCTCAGTTGTTGTGTTGTTCCCTGATATGTAAGACTGATATACCAGAATGACTGAAATCAAATCATAGGAGATGTAGGAAGGTAAAAACACCTGGAGAAAAATTCCCTAATGGAATGGATACCAAAATATCATTAGAAATTATTCTGAATTGAGAGCTGATATTTTGGAAATATTTATAGGGCATCAATTTAAAAGTCTGGGGTTTGATGCCAAAGGGGAGTGTTGGAGATACTTGTCAAAGCTTGGCTGTGAGTAGAGGCAGAGGATGAGGAGTTGATGTTGCAGCTCAGCGCCATTGACTTGAGATAAGGAAAGTGCCTCAACAGTGCAGGCTTTTGCTCCCATCCCAGAGAATGAGGTCAACAGRACAACAACAGGTTAATAAACCTTGTCAGGAAAGCTAAAAAAATTGGAGAAATATACAGAAACCATATTCTTCCCCCAATACATTTCCTCAGCTCATTTTGTGACTTTTTGGATGAAAGGAGAAAAATAATCCAGTTTGTAGAAAATGTCTGTTAATCACTTTAAGCAGCTCATTCTCTACCAAAAAAAAGTAATTCATGAAGTGTTGAGCTCACAGAGCCTGTTGCTTTGTGATATTTGGAGGCAGAGGTAACTCAGGAAAGTCTTAGACTGATTGCAAGGTTGTGCCTGCTCTTTGGCAGGGTGAGCCCTGCTACCTGAGTAGCTCATTGAGACAATGGAGAGTTTTATCTTGTAGTAAAATAAGCTATTAGCATTCCGCCTAGATTGATTTTACTGGCACCCTTTTAGAGCTGTAGCTGTAGCTCTTCTAGTATTATGTCTCATTGAACCRCAAGATATATTCACAAATCCTCAGGCAAGGTGAGAAAAACCTCCCAGGTAGCTGAGGAGAAAGATTTAACCATCACAAGGTTGACCTGACCTTTGAATGCCTGAGCATCCAAATGTGTTGATTCCCCTTGGGTGAGCTTTCCTTAGAACTGGAAAACACCCTGTACAGATCCACCAGGGTGAAAAACAACCTATCATTTGTGSAAGCACTTCTGTAGTTCAGCTGAACATTTGCAGGATATTTTTTGGGGGGAAGATGGCAAAACCAAAAAGGCATCAGGTTTAATGTGAGAAATATTGCTTTTTCTGTTCTGCATTTGTGAAATTGYCTTGAATTTGAAATAGTTTTATAGTTGTACTGCAAAGGAGATCCTGCCATTTGGAAATCTTATTGTTCCATTATTTTCCTTGTCAAAGTATGCTGAACTTCAAAGAATTAATAACCCATCTTCTATTACCCATCTTCATTGGGATGGCTTGCCTGGGACTACCAGGACCATGTCAAGGGCTCGTTAGAAGAATTGGAAAAGAGAATTATAAGTTTTAGCACGGTGGATTTGGACCATCCACTGGGAAAGGAACTGAAGAAGGGACCAGAAGATTCAATTCTCCTGTTGCTGAGGGAGATGGCACTTCTTGCTGTTCTCTTCTACATCCTCATGAGGTTGCAGATGGAGCCTTGCTCAGGCCAGGGCAGCTCCCTGAGGGAGGCTCTGCCTGGAACATACTGAAGTATTTTTCTGGCCTGTTTTAAAAGACCTTTTCATATCAAAGGAGGATTGGACCTTCACATCTCTTAAACAGTATAAAACCTAACCAGAGGTAAGCAAGGAACTGCATTATTTTTCCCCTCCCAAAAGGAAATAACTGTCTTTAATGCAGATTTTCAGGGTTCTATTTCCCTTCTAAAGTTCCTCAGTTCCACAATGTTGACCTGGGAAAAATGTTAGGAAACCAAAAGAGCTTCATAATGTTGAGGTGATTCCTCTGAAATCCTGTCCAAAATTCAGACTTTGTCCTCTGTCACTGAGTGCTTTAGCACTCAGATGATCTGGTCGGTTTGTCAGACTGAAAGGCAGAGACAGTTTGAAGCGTTTCCTTTGATACCCCACTTAAGAGGAGTCTGTCGAAATCAAATAATCCTACTTCTACAATTTTTGCAGAATCACACAAACACAGAATATCCTGAGCTGGAAGGGACCCACAAAGATCATTGAGTCCCTGCCCTGCAATGCAGGGCATTGCATCCTCAATAGTCCCATCCTGTGCCTGGGAGCAGTGCCCAAACTCTCCTGGAGCTCTGGCAGCCTTGGGGCTGTGCCTATTCCCACCACATTCTGGGGGAAGAACCTCTCCCTGACACCCAGCCTGACCCTGTCCTGAMWGCTCCAGCATTCCCTTGGGTACTGTCCCTGGYCACARGAAGAAACAGATGAGTGCCAGCCCCTCCTGTTCCTCTCAGGACACAGTTGTAACTGGTGAGGACTCCCCTCAGTCTCCTCTTCCCCAGGGCTGAACAGACCAAGTTGCCCCTGCCGCTCCTCATACAGCTTCACCTCAAGGCCCTTCATCATCCTCGTGGACTCCTTTGGATGCTGTCTTATAATTTAATATCTTTCTTATATTGTGGCACCTAAAACAGCCCCTAGCTCTTGAAGTGAGGCTGCTCCAGTGCAGAGCAGAGCAGAGCAGGACAATCTCCCCATCTTCCCAGCCAGAGATGCTGGGTCTGGTGTCCCCCAGGACAGGGATGTCCCTCCTGGCTGCCAGCACACTGCTGCCTCAGATCCAGCTGGGACCAGAAACCCCAGGTTCCTTTCCTTGTCACTGCTTTCCAGCATTTCATTGCCCAGTCTGTCTGAACATCCAGGGCTGTCCCATCCCAGGTGCAAAACTGAACTTTATATGGTTGGTGAGTGCCCAATCCTCTCATATGTCAAGGTCTCTCTGCAGGGCCTCCCTGCCTTTGAGAGAGTGAGCAGCTTAATTCCAAGAGAGTCCTTGCTGGGAGTCCAGACCAGATTCCCAGGGTGGCACAAAGGTGATTTGTTTGCCCCTTKATYCTYACCCAGAGGCTCTCAATGTGCCATTCYCAGCTGKGAGCTCYAGACATTCCAACCCTTCCATCACACACAGTGCCACCCCTCYRCCTCTCCTGCCCTGTCCATCCCTCCTGAAGAGTCTGGAACCTTCYATCAGGGCACTCCAGTCACAGGACTCATCCCAGCAGCTTTCACCRTGCCAGTGGTGTCAAATCTCTGGCACTGGACCAAMRCCTCAAGCTCCTCTTGTTTGYTCTTSGTGCYGARTGTGCTGGTATAGAAACATTTTGGGTGAKGTTCATTGTAGCCAGCAGCTTGTGGAGCAGATTGAGGGATSCCATTTGTGCTCATTTCCTCAGGTTTGGCACTCCATCCCATTGCTCAGCCCTGGCCAGCCTGGCTTTGTCCCCTTCCCCCTTCCAAGCTCCTTTGAAGCTCTGTCACCGAGCCCCGCTGGCTCCTGTGCTGGAGCCCTTTTTCCCCTCTGAGAAAGGTGCATTGTGCCAGGTGTCAGAACACAAGTGSAGTAGATCCTCCCGTGGTCAAAACCTCAAAATTAGCATGGTTTTAGATCCTAAAATYATTAGGGCAGTGTTGCATTTTCAGACATCCATGCAGAGCTGCTGGAATGCTGAAACCCTGGTCTGGTCTGAACAAATAAACATAAAATAATGATTTATTTTAATGTAATGTGATAATAGTTCATATGCCTTGCACTTATCAGCAAATGGCTGTCTTTTTCTGTGATGGAATTTGAGTCTTAAATTCTATCGCACAATCTACTTTTCTAACTAATTCACACACATAAAAAAAAAAAGAAAAACTATATTATTAGTAAAGCCCAACTATTTTAGCATAACATGAAAAATAGATTTTAAGTTGCTTCTAGTGGTTTTCTTCTCATTTTTAGAGTGAAAAAGACAAAGTTTTAATTAAATAAGAAATTTGGCAGACAATTCTTTAGTCATTAATCTCATCTGGTGCTTTCTGCTATTTATATAAAAAATGGACTTGCACAATTTTGAAATTCATTCCTAATAAATGACCAATACTTATGTAGGTTTAATAGACTCAACCCTCTAGTGCATAGAAAGCAGTCAAAGGCTTTTGAATTAATTGTATTCTTCACTGCATTACAATAAGTTCCAGTATGGTAACAGATGAGCATCCTAACCCTGGGATTTTTATGGTTATTCATGCAGAYTTTTTCCATAGCCCACTATAAATCAGATTAGTTCTGTCCCAGAACAATGTGGGGAGCTAAATTCTTTATAATCTCAAATGTTCAGTGTCCTTCAGATAATGCTGTATGAAAACCAGATGAAGCCAATGAGGTTCAACAGTTAACCAGAAGGATTTGGAAGGAGGAAAACCACTTTCCAAGAAGTTTTTAAGATGCTTTATGAATACAAAGACATGGCCTTACTGCAGCCTACCTGCTGGGTTTTGCAAGCAGTACCTCAGAGCATGRATCCCAGCATGAACTAATTTGCTATTTTTTTCTGGTTTAAAACATAACCAGTGCTTATGGCAGTTTAATRGACCTGTGGAGAAGAACATGCACATTAGTCTTCTGAAGTCCATGCTCGACACATAAGCTGCTTCTGTTACCTAAAATAGCCCCAATAAATCCTGTTCAGCRTTTCCCTACAACACAGCATTTGATACTGTTGTTTTTTCCTAAGTAGTCTGAGTTTTACAGAGCAGGCTTGTTCTTTCATTGTGGTAGAGAATCTCTCCTCAAAATGAGCTCGAAATGGTAGTGTAGCCATAATTATTCTCATAAAAATGCAACAAACAAGGAATGGGGACCTGAATTTCTGAGGTATATAAATCTAATTTCAAATTACTCTTCTCTATGTCAAGGTTTACAACGAGTGATAATCTTCTGCTCTGTGTAGGATTATAGAAGTAATAGAATAGAGAGACGTTCTAGTAAAAAAAATCTGGTGCAACAAAATTGCAACTCTATAACAGAGCATGTTGTTGCTTTGGGAAGAGAAGTCACTTAGTGATGCACTGAGATCTTAACAGTTACATCTCTCACCATTTCTAGAATCAGGATTTCTTCTCTCCTGCCTATTGGAACAAGAATGGGTGCGAATCAGGGGAAGGTCAGCAAGACAGATACACTGGTGTAATTCTGTAGTAGATCACCCAATGGGGGAAGAGGTCGATAAAATATGTGTAAGGGTCAGCAAAGCCAAGAGCCAGATTGTGCCCTTGGGTCAGCTCAACCCCCTGCAGCTCCAGGCTGAGGCAGAGAGGCTGGAAAGCTGGAAGGGGCCCTGGAGGGGCTGGGGACAGAGGCTGGACATGAGCCCAGGTGTGCCCAGGTGGGCAAAAGGCCAGTGACCCCTGGAAACGGTGTGGGCACAGTCCAGGGCAGTGACTGTCCCCTGTGCTGGCACCCCTGAGGGACCTCAAGGGCTGTGTCCATTTCTGGGGCTCTCATGGCCAGAGAGACCTGGAGGGGCTGGAGTGTGTCCAGGGAAGGGAACGGAGCTGGGGAAGGGTCTGGAGCCCCAGGAGCGGCTGAGGGAGCTGGGAAAGGGGCTCAGCCTGGAGCAAAGGGGGATCAGGGGGGACCTTGTGGCTCTGCACAACTCCTGACAGGAGGGGACAGCCGGGGGGGTCGGGCTGTGCTCCAGGGAACAGGGACAGGAGGAGAGGGAACGGCCTCAGGCTGGGCCAGGGCAGGGGCAGGGGGGACATTAGGGCACATTTCATGGCAGAAAGGGCAGTCAGGTCCTRGAAGAGGCTGCCCAGGGCAGTGGAGGTATCACCATCCCTGTCGGATTTCAATGCCATGGAGATGTGGCATTTGGAGACAGAGGTTGGAGGTGGCCTTGGGGGTGTGGTTGGGCTGGATGATCTTAGTCTTTTTCAACCTAAACAGTTCTATTATTTATTGACTGCATCCTCTCTAAGTAAATAAGTATTTCTGGATAACTTTAGAAGATGGATCCTTGCCCATGCGTTCAGCACAGCAGAGTCATGATCTTTTTCCWGAAGTTAAGGAAGCAGATATTTCCKATCCAGGAAATGCACAGGGATCACACAGGGGATATGTTAGACTGTTTCTCTGTCTATGGCTCCTTGCAGGATGGCAAGGCCTTTCTAGAAAACTGAAGTGACAAAAACTTTTCTTTGAGCTAAAGAAAATACAAGCTGGGTGAAAGATAAAGGGATGTTGTATAGAAACCACACTGGACTTTTCATACAGAAATTGAGTCTAATCCATGAGGTAAATACAAATGACAGCATTGTCAGACATAGCTCTGCTGACTACTGTAGGTATTTACATTTTTATCCTTATTAAACTTTTGCAGGAAAAGAATGTCTGTTCATCACCTATGGAGATGTTTTAAAAAGAGGTAACTTTTTTTCTGGGTACTGGAAATCTGTTTCTGCTGGTTCACTTATTTTTTTTTTTTTTTCCCCAAAGGAAAAGAATTACATGTTAGAAGAAACACTGAATGAATAATTCACTTCAGCTAAAGTCTGAAGGTTTGGCTTGATGKAGCATCTCAAAAAATCAAAAACCCAAAGGACAAACTCCTTCAAACCCTGCAGTTAAGGTTTGCCCCCAGGTCTAATTGATCATTAACCTTTCAGATTATTTTACATTATGCTTTTCAGCTGCCTGGGAAAGGAAATTCTTCAGGGAGCTACATATTCATTATGCTGTAAACACCTTTAAGAAAGAACCTCTAGAATTTTTGTTCTAGCCTGGGATTCTCTGGTTCATGGGAGTTTCCCTCCAGCTTTTTGTCTACTGAGTTGTGCATTTGTTTAGAATAGGTGGACTGGAACAACAGTAGAAAGAAAATCTGGCTTATTGACATAATCTTGTATTCTTATGTGTGATAAAAAATGATACATTTTAGTAGCCTGTATGTTTAGCTTTTGTTTTGTGATTTATTTTGTCTTCTGTCAAGGAGGGTGATTGGATCAGATGAAACAGCGACTGAGCATGAAAAATTGCAACAAATGTGGTGYRGTGGTGGASTGACCATCCCTGGAAGTATTTAAGAAATGACTGGACATGGTGTTCAGTGMTGTGGTTTAGTTGACAAGGYGGTGTYCAGTCACAGGTTGGACTCAATAMTCTTGGAGGTCTTTTCCAACCTTRGTGATTCTGGGATTCTGTGAGARGAGATTGTATCMCATTGYSATCCAGGGTCATCCCRGCCTTAGGGGCAATGGAAAGGAGYTCTCAAGGYTCAGCAAGGAATGGGAATCKTTCATTAGCACCCAGAAGATTGCTGAGTGATGGAAATTCAACCTGGAAGCAAGAACTCACCTGCAATTCAATCTGGAGGCCAGAAGAGCGAAGAGAGAGTTGAGAAGACTTTTGAGTAATGCTAGTGTTCTGATTTCCTTAGAATATACACAATGAAGCTCAATAACATTCCCCATGGACAGAAACCATACAGAAGTAACTTCCCCTTGTTTCCACATGACTGGGCATGCAGGAATGATCACAAAGGGAGGCTTGAGAATGGTTGTTCAGGGAGACTTGATGTACCTTGTCTCATGAGTGAGAAAAGGAGCCAGAGCTACAACACCTCTGACAGAGAGGATAAAGGACTGGCAGCTCCTCTTCCCTTGTTTTCTGTTAGGTGCTTCTGAGAAAAAAAAAACCACATTTTTTTCATGCAAACAGTATTAGCAAATACCTTCTCATACCAACTGTGTCATAATTTCTGTCAATACCAAGACTTTCGTATTGTTGCAGGGAAAAGCTGCTGAGTTCATGTAATTTGCTCTAAATCAGAAYTAAAGTGGTTTATTGATTTAAGAGCAAAATAGCATTAACTAGCAGCAAGGAACTCTGCAACCATGGTCACTCTTAGGAATTCAACAGATAAATAAAAAGTCTGGACACACTATGTTAGTGAATACCTACGCAGTTCCCAACACCCTTCTGTAAGTGCTGCCTACAAGATACAGCTCCCCCTCACACACAGATTCCTCTCTCTCATAAATGAGATCAGTTTTGGAGCAAGACCCTCTCCAGACAGCTCTGTATTTTCAATTCAGACACAGCTGACACTACATTCTCATCTGACATGCTGTTATCCAGCCAAGGCTGCACCATGGGATTGGCCTCATCACAGGTATTAATAATGCAGTGTGAGTTAATTAACCTGAAATGGGTTAATTCATCTCCATCCTTTCCATCCTTTTTTTTTTTTTTATTTTATTTTTATTTGTGTGGCCTCTTTTCCTTTAACAACAAGGCATTAGCTATTATTACAGCTATGTCTTTTCCTAACTCTCTGTCCCTTTTTATGTTTCCAATCTATTTTCCCAGATAATTCTCAGAGCAACAGCAACAGTGCAGTCCAGGAATTGGCCTTTAATGAGATAATGTTCAAAACAAAGGRAAAAAATTATTTTTTATTGTTGCATAGGCTTCTCTTCCATTCCACATATTATGTTAGGGATGTAAGATTGAAAGGAAGAGAAAGAGAAGGTAAAATTCTCTCAGGTGCTGAGTTTTCACACAGGGTACTGGAGAAATAATGTTCCTGTAGATRTATTGGCAGATCAGCAGAGGCAGTTCAGTGCAGTATTGAGTGTTAAAGACAAATTCTATTGATATATAATTAGTACTAGACTCACACATGCAGCCCATTAGGTTATTGAACACATTYCTAATATAAAAATAAAGCTCATATTGCTGTGCAAAGTCCCGAGTGTGCAGTGATTAACAGCATGTCATGCTTAAAATTTGGTCAGTCTTGTCTCTACAGCTCAAAGCTGAGATGCATTTCAAAGCATGAAATCTCCTCTGAAATATTTGTGGATTATTTTTTCACTCCTGGTGCTAACAAAGAGATTTCCCAGGCCTCAAAACTCATTTTCTCCTCAAGGAAAAAAAAAAAAAAAAAAAAGGTCAGCTGGGGCTGAGAGTCCAGAACTTTGTCCAGCTAGGGTTTCAATATCTCCCAGAATGGAGACTCTAAACCCTGCTGGGCAACCTGTTCCAGTGTTTGATTGCTTTCACAGTAAAAAGGTGCTTTCTTTTGTTGAGACAAAATTTCATGGGTTTCAATCCCATCAGGTTTTTATATACTTAAAAAAATTTCCTTAAAAAATTTATACTTAAAAAAAAATTATACTTAAAAAAAATTATACTCAAAAAAATTAAGAGCCTTCTATGCTCTAAACAGTCCCAGGCCACTTAGCTTCTCCTTGTGGGAGAGATGCTCCAGCCCTTCAGCAATTTTTTTGGGTCCTAAATGAGGATAACTAATTTTCAAGAGTCTGCTATAAAATTTGCCTACTGAATGCCAAGTTTTATGTATAAACTACATAGAACTTTTTCTGCCTTTTTTTCTTTCAAGGCTAGACTTKWCTTCATTTGAGGCTCTAGGAGCTTTTTATTTTCCTTTAAGTGATGCAGTGAAGAAGGAAAAAAATATTATTCCATTTTTCTTACTATTAGAACTGGACCACGGGGGAGATTGATTCTGTGGTTTGCTGTGCATCATCATCCAGGTCTGTTTTCCTAATGGTTCCCATCACAGGGAGTCTCCATACTGACCATGAATTCTCACTGATCCATGCAGTCAGGTGTCTTGAGTTAAATGCCAAATTTTCCATGGACTTTGTTTTTACCCCTGTGTGAGGCTGGATCATGGATGGGATATGAAAGGTTTATTTATGTGTAACCAGAAATGCAGGAATTCATCACAGAGAAAGCTGAGAACCAATCTTCAGTACCTCTAAGAGGAAAAATTGAACTCTTTTTGAAAAAAAAAATACTCCTTATGGAACCTCTTAATATGAGGGCCATGCCATTTCCTTATTTCATACCGTTCACTCCCAGAAGCATTTTCTGTTCTACTTTACATTMTTTTTCTCTATAAATATTTGAAATGTAAAATGTGCATTTTCCTTCGCATGTACCTCCTTTCTGCTGAGAATTATTATTCATGATTGGTTTTAAGTGTTATTTCCAATATTTGTGACCTCTCCTATTATTTCTCTTTCTCCAAAGACAGCCATTTCTCCCTTCTCATCTCTTCATAAAGCACAGCTTTTCCATGAAGAATTTAAGTATAAATAGTGCTCTTCTGCAGAAACATGTATTTATTGTGTTTACTGATCCGTTTTCCTCAAATTTTGATGATCATCTGAATATTTTGGTGCAGTCATTATTTCCTTTAGGAGTTGACGGAGGGTAAAAGAAATATAATTTAGTCRTTAATTAGCAAGTGATATAATGATGATTTAATAGACCTTTTATATAAAGTGAGGTTCAGAGGACAGATCTTTGTTTTTTTTCAGATCATGTAAATTTGGGAAAATTGGCCTATTCTACAATGCAAGAAACTTTCTGTTCAAATGTATTGTCTTATCCCAGAAATTTTAGCTATCAGAAGTCACAAACATAAAAGGAGCTCTCATAATTTCCTTTTCCCCATTCCTCTTAAACACACAGCTGGTTGGGAAGGAAGTTCCTCTGGTTCCAACCCTCTGCTATGGGCAGGGACACCTTCCACTGTCCCAGGCTGCTCCCAGCTCTGTCCAACCTGGCCTTGGACACTTCCAGGAATGGTGATTACATGATTTTCTAGGGAACTTCCAGATGTTTCTAGGCAATGGAGAGCATTCAAGGATTAAGAAACCTAGTTTAATGAGATTCCTAACCACTTTTTTCCCTGCCAGCATCTTATTTTAAACAGGTAGCTATGTCTGTGAATGAAAGCAATGAAATTACACGCTTG
>NW_026623739.1:263963-312671 GCF_030028575.1 Malurus melanocephalus | reverse complement strand
AAACATAAAAGGAGCTCTCATAATTTCCTTTTCCCCATTGCTCTTAAACACACAGCTAATCTGGAAGTATAAAGATATCTTTGTTTTCCTTCCAGAGATCTTTATTCCAGTAGGATCCTCTAGTAGTAGTCTGATCACATTTAAAAACCCCACAATTTTCTCCCAAGCACTATCAGGCAATGCTCTCTCTAACATTGAAGCAGTAACTTTCATTTTTTGAAGATAATGCTAAAACTCTCATTGGTCTCATTTTGCTGGGGAGTTTTTTAGATTGATATGTGGATATATGGATCAAGAACATACCAGCTCCATGAAGATGTCTTCGTTGGTTGTACAGCCATTCAGAGATGGTAAATCTCTTTCTTAACATTTAACAGTCTTAAAAAACTTGAAAGGAAACATTTTCTACATTTTCCACAAAGCAAAAAACATTTAGCTACAAATAGATATAAATATTTGCAAAAATCCTGATAAATAAAATTTTAGAAGTTAAGAAATATACATATATTTAATATAGTATTATTTTAGAAAATATGAGTCTTTTTCCTGTGGGAAGAAGTTGGTTTAACTTAACTTTGTTTCTGGCTTTATTTAAATGGACTCATTTTCACATAACTCTAAAAGGGAAAATACTTGAAAAAGTTTTTTCCAATTTCTAAACATTTTAAATTCTATGCAATAAATTAAGCTACTATATTTAGAGGTCTTTGTATTATCTTAGTGGAGTTGAAATATTTTTTTTTCATTTCATTTGTAAAGTGCTTCCACAATATCAGTAAAGTCAATAGATTCTCCATCCTGATTTTAAAATTTTATTTGGTTTTTTTTTCAGTGTCTTTGCAGATTGGAGCTTGTAATGAGTAAGTTAGGAATTTTGACACTGATGGGTAAAATGTGTCAAACAGTTCATGTGCTTGGACTGCTGACATGACGTGCCATAATGGAAAAAAAACTAAAATGGCAAATCATATTTCACATGAAGATTTATATTCTCAAATGAAGTTCTTTTGTCATCTCTGCAAAATTAAAGAATCCAGTACAGAAGTAAAAGAAATGCAAAAACATTGATTTCCCACAAAACAGAACATGATTTTCAACCTGTTGTACATTATATATCAATCAATAGAATAAGACTAAATGGTTCTGTGTCTGTCAGTGGTTTCCAGTAAAATTTTTGTTATTATTTATGAATTTGTGGGGTTTTTTTAAAAGAAAAGACATGCAAGAGATACAAATCTGTTTCTCACTGCCATAACCCACAGGTTTATGTGAAAAGTGTGGGAAGGATGTGACCATCGTGCGTGCAGGGGGACCTGCGGAGGATGGGGAAGGGTCCAGGCAGAGCAGGACACAGAGGCCAAATTCCAGAGTGGGACAGACCTGCTTGTGTCTGCTCCTGGGGAAATATGGGAAAGCATAAGGATGGGCTGCATTTTATGGGAAGCTGTAAAGGGATTTTTTTGTTTTTTTCACATGCTTTTTAATCACATGTTGTTTCTTCCTGATGAGGAGAGGCTGAGGGAGCTGAGGCTGCTCAGCGTCCAGAGGAGCCCTCGGCCCTGTGTGTCCCTGTGTGTCCCTGGGTGTCCCTGGCTGTCCCTGTGTGTCCCTGTGTGTCCCTGGGTGTCCCTGGGTGTCCCTGGCTGTCCCTGTGTGTCCCTGTGTGTCCCTGGGTGTCCCTTTGTGTCCCTGGGTGTCCCTGGCTGTCCCTGGCTGTCCCTGTGTCTCCCTGGCTGTCCCCGGGTGTCCCTGGCTGTCCCTGTGTGTCCCTGTGTGCCCCATGGTGTCCCTGGGTGTCCCTGGCTGTCCCTGGCTGTCCCCAGCTGTCCCTGTGTGTCCCTGTGTGTCCCTGTGTGTCCCTGTGTGTCCCTGGGTGTCCCCAGCTGTCCCTGTGTGTCCCTGTGTGTCCCTGTGTGTCCCTGTGTGTCCCTGTGTGTCCCCAGCTGTCCCTGTGTGTCCCTGTGTGTCCCTGTGTGTCCCTGGCTGTACCTGTGTGTCCCTGTGTGTCCCCAGCTGTCCCTGNGTGTCCCTGTGTGTCCCCAGCTGTCCCTGTGTGTCCCTGTGTGTCCCTGTGTGTCCCTGTGTGTCCCCAGCTGTCCCTGGCTGTCCCTGGGTGTCCCTGTGTGTCCCCAGGGTGCAGGGAGGGCTCTGAGCAGGGCTCAGCGATGGCACCCAAGGTCAGGCAGGGACCGAGTCCAGGGAGCTCCCCCTGCCCAGGAGGCTGAACTGTGCCCTGGGCAGTGCCCAGCCCTGCTCAGATTGTCCGGAGAGGGGCTGGAGTCTCCTCCCTGGGATATTCCAGAGCCACATGGACACCCTGCTGTGCCCTGTGCTCTGGGATGGCCCTGCTGGGGCAGGGAGGTGGCACCAGCTCAGCCCCTGTGGCTCCTTCAGACCCTACCAGCTCTGGGATCTGTGTGATTCTGCTGCATGATATTAAAAAAAGCAGCCTTGATCAGACTGCAGCCTCCCCAAAGGGATTTTTTGGGGCGAGATAATGATGGGTGTGGAGCAAAAGCTGCACCCAGAGAAGAAATGTTTTTACAAGAAAGCAAAATGAGAGGTCAGTCCATTTTTTCCCACACTTTATGGTGTGAAGCACCAGATGCCATGGCCAAAGGCAGGCACCTTTGAGGTGGTGGGAGCAGATATCTCAGCAACTTTTAGGAAACTCTGCCTGTTTTGGCTTCAAACTGCCAGAGAGTAAGTTTACATTGGCTTTTAGGAAGACATTCTTTGCTGTGAGGTGAAGCCAGGTTGGACAGGGCTGGAGCCACCTGGACTAGTGGAAAATGCTCCTGGTCATGGCCAGGCTGTTGGAATGAGATGAGCTCTAAGATGCCTGGCAAGCCAAACTATTCTGAGATTCAGTGATGCTGTGTTCCAGAAAGCAGATGTCAGAAATAGTGCAGAGCCTGTGTGGGCAGAGGCTGTCCTGAAGGACATGTATTGATATTGATATTGATATTGATATTGATATTGATATTGATATTGATATTGATATTGATATTGACACTGATATTGATATTGATATGAGGTGGTCAGCGAGACCCTGGAGTAGGATCAGTGATACTTTTCCTGGCTGTAGCATGCCTGGAAATCAATATAAATCAATCTGGTGTCAAAGTTGTGCTGCTGGTCATGGTGTGTGTCCCTAAAGGCTTGGACCTGTAGTGGAAATCCCTCAGGCTAAGATGAACATGGCAGGAAGGTGGGACAAAGCAGTGCAGATCCCAGTGGTGATCATAGTGAAGTGTCCTGTAAATGTTTAAATAACTTCAAAAGGTTTGCTTTGTTTACCAGTTTATTTTTATGTTTGTTTCTGCTCAGATCTGGCTGCACACTGTGATAATACAAAAGTATTGTTACCAGCTTGGCTGTCCCAAAATGAAATGTTCTGAAATTTTAGACTCGTTTAAAATATTTTTTGCAATTCTGACAATGAGTACATCCCTGATTTTCAGATACAGCACATGACAGCACAAGAAAAGAAAAGCTACTGAACATCTTTCATTGTTAAAACCTGATTTAATGTTCGTAACTAGAATAAGCTGCTAAAAGTTTTTAAAGTACCTCTGTTGATTTTTGACCCAAGTCTATACAACCAAATGTTGATTGAAGTGTCATGCTGAACCTAGAATTTTGCATTCCATAAAGAGTATAAATTTAAGAAGGGAATAATCGTGGTGGGTTTTTTTCATTATTAAGATAACATCCACTCATGTTCTTTACAGCACACAGACTGGTTTCTTACTCAACCCTAGGCTACTTGTATTTTGATCCAGTCTTGTTTATAGACCCTTTTGTCTTTCCTTCATTCTCAAGGATTTTGGTGTCAAACTGCAATTGAGCTGAAATGCTATTAACATAAACCACTTTTCTTTTACCTAAATCAACACAAATATATGACGTGAGGGACCATATTTCAGTATCTCTTCCATTCCCCAAACAGGCAGATGAAATGTGTTGGGGACCAAACCCTGGAATATCAGTGAGCAAAGGTTACAAGTGAGCTGTCTTCTGTGAAATGCTGATCTTTTTTTCTGCTTTTCTGTGTTTATTGCAAAGTCTTTCACAGAGTGAATAATTTGAATTCCAGATGAATACTTGTCATTGTCTGTAGTGGGCTATTATTTCCTTTTTGGGGTTCTCCTCAAGCAAATCCAAAAAAGGGGGAGAAGTTGTCTCAAAAACATTGTCAATTTGCTGTTCTGTCACTTTTATGGTAGCTGCACACTTAGAAAATTTCCTGAATTTACATGAAATTGCATGTTGGATTTCATTGAAGGGGTAGAATCACCGACTGGTTGGGAAGGAAGTTCCTCTGGTTCCAACCCTCTGCTATGGGCAGGGACACCTTCCACTGTCCCAGGCTGCTCCCAGCTCCGTCCAACCTGGCCTTGCACCCTTCCAGGAATGGTGATTACATGATTTTCTAGGGAACTTCCAGATGTTTCTAGTCAATGGAAAGCATTCAAGGATTAAGAAACCTACTTTAATGAGATTCCTAACCACTTTTTTCCCTGCCAGCATCTTATTTTAAACAGGTAGSTATGTCTGTGAATGAAAGCAATGAAATTACACGCTTGCTTAAGTAGCTCATTGAACCAGGTTGTAATGAATAAGCAGAGCGCCGTTGTGCTGCTTTTGTTTCACAGAGCAGGCGGCTGTCGTTGCTCTGCTTATCTCCATTTTTATACCCAATTTTATGATCTGCATTTGTGAATGCATCTCCTGTTCTCAAATCTTCATCACTAATTCTTGAAATAAACAATTCTGGGCAGACAATGATCGTTTTTGTCATACTTATTAAAGTCTTTACATATCACTTTTCTGATTTGAAAGACACATTTTAATCCATGTGCTTGTCATTTCATGAACAGTCTAAAAATAAAGCATCCTCTAAACACATTTCTCATGGATTGTTCATGTAGCAATAATGCCTTCCTACAGACCACAAACAAATTTTAAATGATTCATAAATAATGATATTCTCTACTTAATCTGCCTCTGTCCCACTCTCTGTTTCCCCCTGACTCTCCCTTTTTCTAGTTCTTTCCATCTCTCCTCTCTACCTCATACTTGCCAATGCATTCAGAGGGACTAAATTATACCCTGACATTATTTAATTGCAATATTAACACATCCCTCCATGCCAATGTATACCCACCTCCAACGTCCTGTCACCCCTCAGCAGGCATATACTCTGGATTTTACTCAGGCATATACTCAGCAGGCATATACTCTGGATTTTTCTGACTGTGCCTTTAAAAGTGGAGTGAGAGAGTTTTACACCAATCAGTAATGAAGGTATGTAATGACTAGAGTCACTCCAGCTCCACCTAAACATAAAGAAACAGAATGAAAATAAGTATAGAATGGGGAAAAGTTAGAGGAGACTCCACTGTAACTAGTGGGATCAGCTGACAGGCTGAACCTGTCTTTTCCCCCACAGAGATCTCTATTGAGTGAGAATCTTATGGTCTGTGCTGAATACTTTTAACGGGGATTAGAGCTTGTCTGTGCATGCTTTGAATACATTCCTGCAGTCAGAGGGTATCACCCAACTCGAACCTCAACCTGTCACAATTTTATATTAATAAAGAGTGTTGTTCAGTGTTAATACTTCCCAGGTTCTGGCATTTGCTGGCAGTGGGGAACACACTCAAATAAAAGAAAAGAGCTGCTGAGGGCTCCCCCTTGTGCTGTTGGTGTTTTCCCCTACCCAAATTTGAACACCCTCTGATCCAACAGAGCTGCTCAGTGCAGGGTCCCCCTAACAGGACACCGACAGACTGGAAGGGCACAAGGGGCCCTGACAGACAAATTAAACACTAAGGATTGAGGAAAACCTGCCCTTTTTATGTAGTGTGACATGCAGAAAAATGTCCAGAAAGATGTATTTTTGACCACGTTAATATTTAACATTGATTATTAGACTGATGACACAAAGGAAGGTGATTGGTGCTGCCAGGGCTTCTCATTAAACTGGTATACAGTTAATGATATATATAATATATATACCTCATGATAATAAAGCTGTATTCTACAGTAKAGTAAAAAAAAWTTCTAAGCAAAAATATATTTTGATGATTACTGTTAATTAAATATTAGCAATGCTTTATCATTCTGTGAACTGGTTTAAATATGCACATTCAATTCTATTTTTGTCCATTCCACAAAATGTTGCAGGTTTTTTTTTTTTTATTTTCCATTATTTAATTTCATCTTCTGTGTCTTCTCTTAATATTTCTATGGCATAGTGCCATCTTGGGGATGCTGTGAGCATCTGAAAGAACATGAAACACTGAAAGAAAATCAAAATATTTTTGCTGAGCAATGTTGTTGGTGGACACTATGACTCTAAAAATAAATGTAACTGAAATCTAGGACTGTCCAAGTACCTAGAGTATCACAACTTATGCTATGTCTATAGAAATACTACAAATTGAATGCAGTATGTTGGGTGGTGAACTTAATCTTGTGAATTCTAGTGTATGTAACAACAGAGAATCCCAGCTTTTCCTTTAAAAGGACATTTCTCGCTCTTCTAATTAAAGAGAAACACTGATGTAATCCTAAAAGGTTWGTAAACTGGAAGAGAAATTGTATCATGTTAAAGACAATGACACARTTTTGGGGAATCTTTGTCCTGATTTCCAGAAATTGGTAGATTTATAAAGAGACTGTTTCTTCTTAGTGTGAAAAGAAGGAGCAAAAATACAGCAATATTATTTTAGTCACATTCTTGTCATTTTCAGCCTGACCTTTATTAGTAGCTGGCAGAAATTCAGAGCATAATTTGAACTTTCACAACTGCCTCTGCCTCCTTGAGTCCCCAGTGCAAAACCTGACAGATTTGGTGACAGTGTGCATGGGTTACTATTTTCCTCAAAATATTTCAGGGTTTTATGTCCTATGGTGCAACCTTACCAAGGGACCACTGCTCCACCAACCAAAGCAAACCCCAGATTTTCCTGTACATTTGTTTGCATATCATTAAGAAATGTTTCACTGTGTGGGGAGTGCATGTAAGTTCTCTGGAGAGACYTTTCCCAGCACAGCTACCTGCAGYCTAACACAGAGCCATWTCCTGCARCTCAAAGGTGKYTGAGGAACTCCAGCCTGAAGYARTGCTGCTGCTGGTGAGTTTGTTGTTGAGGAAGGGCTGGGATATATAGAGAAGACAGTTTTCATTTCAGTAATCAGCCCTTTAATCAGCAGCTTTGGAGAATATTCTCATACCCYCTCCAGATGCAGCTGCTGTTTTTTCCTCTGAGCAGCTCAGCAATGTGTACTTGTGTCAGAAGGTGCTGCAGTGTGTCCATGTTCACCACCTCACCCACCAGTCCTTCTCTGTTTGCAAAGAACAGCCCAGCAACGCACTGTCCCTTGACAGCTGTGTCAGAAAATTCTCTTCCACACACCCCAGGAGCCTTCTGGACTGTTTCCTCCGCACTGTTATATTCCCAGAAGACACCTGGTAAGCTGAACTCCCTCAGGAGAACAAGGGCCAGCCATAGCAAGACTTCTCCCAGCAACCTCATCAAGTGTTTTGCCTGTCCCTTCATCCTGGTTCTGTGGTCCTTTACAAGCTCCCACCAGGACCACTCCCTTGGTGGCCTTTTTCTGATTCTCACCCATAAACACCACCCTCTTGTCACCAACACAACCCTCTCCTCACCATCATCAAGCTCCAGATCGTTGAAACCCTCTGTGGCTGTCCCACCACCTCTCCTTCCTCRSCTGTTTCTTCTGGAGAGTTTGCAGCCATCCATCGTACCACCCCAGCTGTGCCATCACCCCACCCTGTCTTTGTGAAAACCACTCCATCACAGSTTTCCTGCTGAAGAAAAGTATTGGTTAGAAATAAACATGCTCCAGGGAAAACGTATGAGAAAACAGACTGTGCTTTAACTGCTGGGTTATGATGAGTGACTTGGAGTTGAAGAAGATGAAGAGTTGCTACAAAACCCATGTGCTAAAAGGACAAAGGTAGTGRRCAGCAGCTGAATRTTTAGGAACAGGAGAAAATACCTCACTGCATGACAGATGAACAAAAAGAGGSTCAATTTGTTAAAAAGTTTGTGTTGGTTCATTAACCACAAAAGGTTGATGATGAGGATGCACAGGCTGTTTTGGTCCTTAGAAATGGAACAATGAGAATGGTACATTTAGTTTGTATAGAAATTTATATCTATATAATGTTTAGGGGAGATGCAGAAGGCAGATGTGAAAGAGAAAGCAGAGCAACACCCAAGGATACGATATGAAGAAAGGTACAGCTCAAAAAGCTACTCCCAAATCCTGTTGTAATTGACTATCTAATAGTAATCGCTTAATTTAAAATTATGATAGTTTTATTTTTAAAATTATGAAAGCCATTGTATTTATAGATAAGGCTTTTAAAATCCTTTGCATGTCAGAAAGGATGTGACTTTTAAAGGTGTCTGTGGAATACCCACTGAAATTGTCACGTATCCATATCCAAAAGACAATGTTAACTTAGGGAATTCCACTTGATAAGTATCTGAATAAATTAGAGATCTGAAAACCTTGCTTTTTGATAGATGCTTTAGAATGATATTATCTTACAAAACAACAYAAATTAAATTCTCTAATTGTATGGAGGCAAATATATTTTTCTTTTCTAATTTATTTCAACCATGATGTCTCCATTTCCACTGTTCAGAAGATTATTCTTCCACATTAACAAATATTTAATCATATTAAACTAGAATTTATTCTCCAAAACAAATGAGAAATTATTATAATTAAACAAGGTTTTTGCAACTGCCATTATTTAAAAATGCTTGGGAGCTTCTCATCAGGTGTTATTAGAGAATTTGTGCTTGGCATTTCCCACACTGTGCAGASWGCCTGGTTTGGTACACACTGCCCASCYCWAGKGCTCTGCTTGCAACACAGAGCAGTTGTAGGAAAGTTTCAGTGCATATCAAACTATGATTAAYGGCACAAACTAGTTTCACAAATAGTTCTGAAATCATAAGTTGGAAAATGGGAAACTGCCAGAGCAGTTTCATGACTTACACACTGAGCAGCACGTATGTGCACATATTCCCACTGCCTTTTGTTAACGGTGGTTTCCAAACTGATACAAGCAACAGGTCAAGGAGCCCATATTGAGCTCTGTGAACACTGATGAAAAATAGAGTGCATTTCTTAGTGAAAGAATTTTCTTACTTGTTGCAGAGCAAGTAGGACACTGCTAACATTTAGAATATAATGACAATGTTAATTTGCCCGGTTTCCCTTTCTCTGTCATTAAGAGTGGTAATTCCTGATGTCAAATGATTTTATGATATAATGGTATTTAAAAAACCTTGCAGTCACCCTGAATGTGATCTCCATTTTCTCCTTTTATTCTTCTTTAGCAATGGAAATGAAAATGAGRAAATGCACATCTATCTGAATGTTGTTTATTTACAGGTACTGATACTGTACTATTCACAATATTGTGACTAAAATCCCAGGCCAGTTTCAAACTTCAAAACAATACTTTGCTTATTTCACATTAGGTATACATATCACAAACTGTGAGTTCTTACCCTTCATTAGTCATTATCACATCACACAATTATCAAGATTATCCAAAGTTACCTTTAAGTGTAAGAGAGTTGACACAGTGAACCCTTACTGCTGTGGTCRTTCATGGTCTTTTTGTGTGTTCATATCTKGTTTCAAGGCAAGTAAATATGAGAYGAGCTTTAAAGTCCCTTCCAAAGAAAGCAATTTTGTTATTCTGTTGTTCTGAGATTTGGTAATGTTTCTGAGTACTGAAGATATGAGATATTTGCAAAATGGGTTTGCAACMTGCAATAAACATATGAAATTTTCTYACAAGAAGACACKGACTGTGGATCATTAATCCATGTGTCACTACTAATTTGCAGTGCTGAACAAAGCACTTCCTACCTGAAGTGGTGTATTTTACAAATATTCACATAATTGACAAGTGTCTTGTAATAAAGAGAAGAAAATGATCTTTGAGAATAGATGAAGGACAAAAAAAAAGAAATCTATATTTCCTCTCTACTTACACTGCTGGCTGGTATCTGGGGCATTCCCCGCTGACTGACTTCTTCCCAGCCATGTATTTTTAATTATCCAAGAGCTCCTGAGCTAACACAGCCCTGCTGCTGATTAATGTGACTATAGACACAGCAAGGGGATCTCACTTGAATAATTATCAGCTTTCCATGTAGTCWAGGGAGGTCTGTAATCCTTGAATTAACTTCTAGGAAAATTCAATGTCCAGTTCCAGGAACACATCAGATTGTGTACGACCTTTAGTGCTAATCAGGGGGCTGTATACTAACAAGAGGTGCTTATTATTTGTTTTTTTTCCACACAATCAATAACAGCTTGTTATGTTTAAAGCACTGCTTTATATGAGACTGAASAGCTGAGAGACACTTTGAATCAGATCCTGTTTATAAATTTGCCAGATATACRATGTAATTCTAGAATTCCTTGATAATTCTAGAGTTGGGTCCACCAGAGCAGTCATAAACCTTACTCAAATTTGTAATTTTAAGTAAAGGTACAACAAACAAAAGCTCCAGATATTAGGAACTCTATTTTCCGGTTCTCCCTTAGTTCAGGAGTGTCAGTGGAAGTTATATTTTCTTCAGGTGTTCAAATCTTCAGCTTTCTCTCTTTGTTTTACCCTTTTTTGTATTTTCAGGAACACAGAAAGCTTTTCCTAAAGGCAGTTTGTTTTCTCCACAGGGACAGCCTCAGCTGCTTTTGCCTTCTCCCAGATTGTGGCAGCAAAGCCATGGATCTGGAACACCAGGATGGAGCCTTTAACACCTGCTGCTCACAATCACCACAGTCCTGTCTGATCACTGAGGATCTGGAGTTATGCCATGCAAACAGGGGTGTCTATGCTTAATTTAAATACTTAGTGACTAAACTTAAGGACACAATAGCAAAAAAAACCCAGTAAAACAGCAATGCTAAATAGTAGACAATGACAAATAACAGCATAGGCTCTCTGCTCACATCATTATTGGGTGTTATTTCCAGCCCACACCAGGGATTCAGCATGGAAGACACCTGGAGAGGGACCTGTCTGACACAAGCACTGATCAGAAGGGGTGTTCTGACTGCTGCCCAAAGTGCAGTGCTTSATTTATTCTGCAACTTCACCTATTCCATGCTGTGTGCAGTGAAGACAAGGCCCCAGTGATTTCATGTGGCWGTCAAGCCTATGGCAGCTCTTTCTGGGAAGTTTTCAGAATGTTTTCCCCAAATTCATTTTACCATACTACATTTACACCATTAGGTCTCCTGGCCTGCCCACTAAGTGGATCATAATCCAGTCAAATATTACTTTTGACTTTTTTGTTTGACAATTACCTTTTTATAACCATTATATTTTATTTACTGTTGTTATTTAAATTATTTAGAGTGCTAACACATGCCCATTTGTTTATTTTCATCTGGATTTAGCATCTCTAATCTCCAAGCAATGTGCTGTATGCCTCCTTCTGTCTGTATCCTTTTATTCTCTTTTCTTGCAGCTCTGAGTACTACAGCTGTAAAGATTTTTTTTGTGTATATCTGTCTCTTGTAAGGTCATAGCACCWAGAGAAGGTCACTCAGACTCCTCCACAGCTGTTTGAAGGACTAAATTCAGAAAGAGCAATACTAATTAATTCCTTTAATTTTTCAAATATCTGAGATTAGTCTCCATGTGGTACATTTGTGCAAGTTAGTGTGGTGTATTTGCTTTTATAATTAACAAAAGCAAGGACACAGAAGATGCTGGAAACAACGATTTTGTCATCATGCTAATGTATGACTGGAAGGGCACAGGTAAAAAAAAAAAAAAAAAAAAAAGCAAAGCAATAAATAGAGTATATTGGTAGTGAAAATAATTCATTCAGTTGTTACTTAAGGAAAATTATGTAATAAACCCAGAGCCTGGAGTACTATGAACAGCTTGAAACTTGCTCTCACAGGTCATTGCAGCTTTTCAAGCTAATGTTTCCTTTTCTAAATATGTTGATTCCAAATTTCACTTCTAGAAATTCATATACAGCAAAAATTAAACATCTGCAAGGACAGTCAAAGAGCACAGTTGCTCAAATCCTGTCCACATTTATCAGTGTAGCATTTTGATGTCCAATATAAGCATTAACATTTGATACATTCCATTATTTTTGCTTTCACAATAAAGATTTGTAGGTYGCAGAGGGGTTTATTGTGATAGAAAACTATTCTGTTCCCGTGTTAGACAGATGTTTTAAAACATGGTATCTTTTTCCCTCACAGAGTTTGAGAAAAAGAGATACTGAAAACTTCTATTCTGCCCCTGAAAAGCAGAATCACACAGAGGTTAAGGCTGGAAATGATGCCTGGAGWGTCTCCAGCAGGTTCAGCTGAGCAGGAAAGAGGGAGTTCATATCACTTTTCATTACTGCACTGCACACAGAATTATGAAGAGTGGTAGTTGCAATAAAATTAGTGAAAATGTGATTTTTCTTTTAATCCCCAGACAATACATTCTGTAGGCTACTTTAGATTTTGGTGCAGCATAAGCAAAATTTAAAACAATAGGTTTTGTTCCCATCAAGGTGAGAAGCAAACAAATTGCAGTCAATGTGAAGAGCAAACCCCAGGAACAAAACAAACCCCAAGGGCATCCCAATAATTTAGAAATTCTGTGTTACAAGTTAATTATTTAGATAGAATGTGGATATGACTGACTAATAGTCTCTGCACCAAGACATGATTTTGATTGAATGGGCTACTCTTGGCATTTTTCCAGCATACATTTTCTCCTTTTTATTTCTTTTGCCAAAAGCATAGAAGCAAAACAAAGACCTGGAAAAGCTCCAAGTCCTTTGGGACATTCTAATGAATTATATATATATATATAAAAAAATAGCTACTTTTCTGTAGGAAAAATTTAAGATRGGCCATAACAGGTAAGAGCAGCAAGGGGAAGAAACTCAAATTACATCTGGAACACAGTGATTGAGAAAAGTCAAAGTCTGTTAATGAACGTGTGACACATAACTTGATGTTTTCCAGGAGGTTTTAACATTGCTTTGGAAAGCAAAAGACATTAATATCCATTTACCAGGGAACTATATTTGTATTAAACTGTGCTTTGAAGATCATCGGGAGTGGCAATCCTTTGCTCATATTTAACTCACATTTACAGTGTAAAAAAATAAATCTGCTGATAAAGCCACTGAAACTGAAAAATAGTTCCTATGCTCTTTTTTTTTTTTTAAATGTAACTTCTTCTTTGATGTAGACAGATGATTGGTGCTTGGTATCAGATGGGCACTTGGCAATAAAAACCTAGACAGCAATTATCAGACCTAAAGCCTACTCTTAGAAATCTTTTTTTTTTTTTTTTCCTGTCTTTGTCCAATAGAGCTTGTTTGCCTGTGTGTTATACCATGAGACATTTATTCCTAGATTTTCCAACCATTCCCCCAAACCTCTGTTTTGGTTGGGGTTTGGTTGTTTCTAGATTTTGTGGGTTTTTAATTCTGTATTTGTAGAACACATCATAAATAGAAGATGTCACCAGGCTCCTGTTCCTGTCTTACTGCAGTAGGATACTCTAATATTAATAATTCCCATAAATAATTCCCTGTCTGAGATTGTTAGCTGGAGTAGGGAGATCTCTAGAATTTTTCTCATGCCTTTTTTTTATTTGGTAAGTGGAATTCATTAAAATAAAGAAATCAAAAATACTGAAAATTGTAAAAGCCATAGTTTTCAAACATGTTATTTTCATTTTTTGCGTTTACTTGTGAGACTGGGGTTTCTGATTTATTGGGGGAATTCTGCCTGAATTCCTGAATTACYAGCATTTTCCATACAAGAAATTTTGGGGCCATTGGTAGGTAAGAGGGATACCCTATGGGCAATCCAAGTCTTAATGGACTTCTCTGCATGTGTAATGATTCTGAGAGCCTAAAGGATCTTCCAGAACAGCCAACAGAGCCAATGTCCTTATCTTTGATGGCTTGCATTCAATATTCCCATTGGAGTTGGGACATTTCAAGTTTTGAATCACTTTTTTTTTTTTTTTTCTGTGTAAAGAGAGCAGCTTTATTCCTGATTCAGGGGGAAACAGAATACAAGAAGACTGAGAAGCATAAGCAAAATAGTACAAAATCTAAGAGAAATTTTCCTGTATTTCAGCTTATTCACTTGAAATTTACATTGGCWCATGATCCACTGATACAATTCACAGCTGAACATCTATCACAGAATCTGTTTTAGCTTGGTTTTAAAAAGATGCGAGATTTCAAAAGTTACATTAATAAATAAAAAAAATAATCAGGGCCATTCTTCCATAGGTTTGGTTGGTTGGTTGGTTGGTTGGTTGGTTGGTTGGCTGGTTGGTCCGTTGATTTCTTTTTTTAAATAACATGTGCGCATATCTTGCTTGTTTCATGCCTGTACCCAAAAGAGTACATAATAACCATTGAATTTCTCCTGTATAGGACTTACTACGAATTCTAGGATTAAAATTATGGCAAAGCAGGTGAACAGTGGAAGGATACAATAAATATGTCATGGAAGATTGYGTAACTCTGGGGAAAGTTTATGAAACAAGTTATAGTACACAGTAAAGAAAAATAAATCTGAATTCATGAAAAGTAGAACATGAGAAAAAAGACTGAATCCATTAAAGTGTAGAAGACAATAGAAAAATGTCAACTAGATCAATGACAGTCTGTCAGAAAAAAACAACAATAATTACTCAACAAAAGTTGGAAAGATTATCAGTTTGGGGACATTTTTTGGGACAAAACAAAAAAACCTGACAGGAGACTAGTCATATTCTAAATGAGCACACTGAATATGAAAGTAGATGTGAGCAAAGAAAATAAACGTGATTTTCTGTGGTGACTAGAATAGAACATAATGATAAGGGTATTCCTGCCTCTACTATAGTGGACTGTAAAGTCTATTCTGCAGAAAAAATGTTGARCTCATCAATCTAGGAACTATCAGAAAAAATGAAAACACTACTGCTTTAGCAGGTTTTAACAATGTATTATATCTTTTTTTTTTCCCCCGAATATTTTCAGACTTAAATATTAAAAACTCATTACATTTCCAAATACACCTTACAATAGGGAAACGAAATGAAATTTCAGCATTTACATGAAAAACTTAGTGTTTTGATAGAACAATTGGTGAGTTAATGACTAATGAATAATTAAACATCTCTGAGAACATATTAATGGTCCATGACTTTGCCGTAGGCTGTAAAACTACAGTTCAGTCCTTCGATTGCAAATGATTTAGAGGTGCTGATCTAATAWTATTAATGTCTTTAAACTTCTTAAGGCACAGATGTTCTTGGGAACTCTTGCTGTATAAAATATTCCACAGTAAAATTAACAGTTGTAATTTGTGATGTGCCTGACATTCCTGAGTTTTGAGGAAAGTCTAACTTAGCAAAGAGCTGAAAGTAACTTTTCCAGTTTAATACAGTGAAGCACTGGCACAGGGTGCCCAGAGAAGCTGTGGCTGCCCCTGAATCCCTGGCAGTGTCCAAGGGGCTTGGAGCAGCCTGGGACAGTGGAAGGTGTCCCTGCCCATGCCAGGGGGTGGCACTGGATGGGATTTAAGTTCCCTTTCAGCCCAAACTGTTCTGGGATTCTATGACTGTAATGTTAATTAGATTATAGTATTTCTCAAACAATTTGAAGTATACACAAACTACATCGTTTTRCTACTCTGCTGAAACTATGATTTAAATTTTGATGCCAGGATTTGCAAGACAYCATGTGACAGTGACCATGTCCAGACCAATAAAATCCAAAYAAAATCCCAAACCRCTCCCCTAAAAAACTAATTTTCTACATTGATAAAGGTCACTGTCTTCTGAGGATGTACTAAACATYTATTCACTAGTCTAAGTTTCTTATGGCTCRGCCATGTGTTTCCTCTAAAAGTTCTATTTATAATTCTCCAGTTCTCTGTAACTGCAGTTTATGTTGAGTCTTCCACCATTAAGGATTAAATAAAATGTTGGTTATTAAAGAGCTGCTTTATATTCTTATTTTGATCCAAATAATCCATYCCAGTTGTCAAGGAAGAACATGAGGGAATAAAGGGCATACATAAGAATGAATTTCCAAAGTTCTTATGATTTAAGAGTCTGATAAAACAATTGCCAAAATATTTGTTTAGGACAGTAGGTTTATATAGAAAAGAAATGTATGTAATTCTCTGTCAAAACTTGTTAGTCAGCCTGATACTCTAATTGCATAAATAAGAAGAGGAAMAAAACAGCAGAGTATTTACATTCCAATGTGTACATATCTTAAATGATTACTTGATTTTCTGTGAGCATCCTGAGAAAATTAAAGCACAGCTGTTGTTGCATGATGAGCAGAATTACAGACAAAAAAACATTTCCTTTAGTAGGAGCTGAAATCAGTCATTATTTGACAGAAAGAATTCATTGCCTCACTGATTTGTTCCCCTGTACTTAATAGCATCCTTCTGACTTAAAGCACTTCCAGGCAATACATTAATGGATTGAATCCCAGCTCGTGCAAACTGAGTTTGTTCTTCTGAATCCAAAGAAATTTAAGTTYATTCAAACAGAGAATCAGTTTGTGATTCATCAGTTTAGTGTATATATGCAGGATGTTCCTTCTTTTATAACTAATAAAGAGTGCAAGTTTCTTAAGCAATTTCTAAGCTCCCAGAGATGGCTCATCTTTGAAATAATTTCATAATCAGCACTCAGGCACAATATTCTGCATATTCTCCAAGTAATAATTCCCACGTGCCAAGTGGGAAAACTTTAAAGACTACAAAATCAAACCAAGTTTCATGAACATATGCTGGCTGTTGTGTGTTTTACTGTTATTTAAAACTTTCCATACAGTCAGTGCACACAGTTTAATAGCAGAGAAATTACACTGCTTGCCCTAGGGCAGAAAATAGAATAGAAAWGAGAGAGTAACCTGTAATTTTGGTATCACTGGTTCTACAAACAGCCCAGCCTCACACTTCACTCATTGGGAAAAACAGGCCAGCTGAAGTAAGAATAATTGGGCAGAAAATGCTAGAAGGAGGAAAAATCCAGTCCAAGCTTCTGTTAGCTCAAGACTTTAACGAGAAATTGCACAGCTCATAAAGTTTCACAGTGAACCAATTAACAAATCAAGAAGTGAAGAAAATATAATCCCAGTGAAAGAAAAAAAAAGTATCTTTTTGGCTTTTATTCTTCTCAGGCTTTGTGTTATTCTTTAATAAAGACCTGAGATTAAGAATTCTATTGGTTTTCTGAGAGAGGAGAACTAAGCCCTGGGAACAAATCACTGAAGTTTTACAACTGTGATRATTTCCTCCTGCTCTCAGCAATCTCTGGGAAAAATCTTGGAAGGAGAGACAAAATAATCATCTCTCTTACCTCTGTTCTTAGTTCCCATTGATTTTTGGTCTTGTTTTCCACCAGATCCCTTGTAATGAGCTCTACCTTTTGGCTAAGCTTTTATTGGAATGCACTTTTGGTATTATTGTAGACTTCATTAAACCTTTTTTTAAATTATTATTTTCGTGGTGCACTCACCATTTGTTCAAAAGCCTGTTACAAGCAGATGTTTTTCTTGCCTCTTTTTGTTAATAACTTCAGTAGGTTTTAATTAAGGATTTTGGGCAACAGGGAGGACAATGAAAGTGAGGATTTAGCCTGAGCTACAGTTCTAGAAATCAGTGTGTCCTCTAAACATTCCAGCAAGGGGAGAGGATTAGGCTCAATTTTAGTTGCAGACTGAATTTGAGATTGCACTTTCAGTTTGGGAAGTTTTGTTGAGGCAAAAAAGAAACTGGCTGAATGATTATTGACAGAAAATAGTTTTKATTTATATGAGTAATAATGTAATACCTTAAAAAATGTTAGAATAATTTGTTCATGGAATAACATTAGATCCATGGAAAGCAATATATTGATTGAGTATTTGAAAAATGTGGGGTTTAGTTTTTTTAATTCARCATCTGTAGAATGTGATTATTATTTCTCATTCTTAGAATCTGTTTTTTCACAAACTAGAGTGTAAATTCACTAYGTGTTTCACCTTCAGGTGAAGTGAATGCTGACAGATTTGTCATGTTTACATAGAAATTATTGAGACGAAGTCAATCTAGAAAACAGTGAACCTGTCCACTACTTCCTGCAACACCCAAGTGAAATGTGACCCTTGCTTGAGTTATATTCTCTCTCATTTTCTACCCTTCTAGGGAGCAATTTGAAATTGCAGAGATGCACAGGGCAAAGTAGAAAGTGGATCTTTCTCATCCCCAAAGCCGGATTTTTCCATTCCACAGAAAATAAAATATATTGAATACATAAACCATATAAATATGCATTTTTTTTAAAAATAGCAATTATAAACACATAAATTTGATAAATACATAAATTTGATAAATACATAATGAAACTGAATATCAACATAATATATTAATAAAATATAAAGATACTATATAAAGAAAACAGCTATATGCATATGTATTATATATTTATACATAAAACATATACATATACATTTAGACATCCATATAAAGAAAAAATCTAAATATACAAAATACTAAATAAAAGGAAAATACGAGGAGATGTAAGGAACATGTTCATGCATGGTGGTTGGATGCATACTGTGTTTGGAGGACATATGGTAGAACAATAAAAAAAGAGCCAACAGACTTATTTATTTGGTAAAACAAAAATTTCTACCTCCTGTCATRAGCCAATTCTTGGGATATATTTTGGCAATTATCTTTTTCCTTCTGAACTCAAGTTTTTTCTGTCCTGCAGCTCAAAGCACAGGGAAAATAACTTGAAATAATGACAAGGGGTTAAAAATTCAGATTTTTATATCATTTTTCATGATTATAATATTTATTATAGTATAATGTAATGTATGAAGAATTATAATTTATGATTTAATATTTTTTGGTTTATTGAAATAAAAGATAGAATAATGTTCTTCCTAGCTATTGCTTTAGTGCAACAATTACATATTCTTTTTAATATGCTTTTCTGTACWTCTAAAATATTAGAAAGACTGGAAAAGAGGTCGCAGAGAAAATTGTTCATGTGAGTAAGTTAATGAGCAAGACAGCAAGCTTTCTACTGCTTATTCATTCATTTAAAAGGATGTGTACAACTTCAAACACAAGGAAGCTTGCACTTGCAATGAAAGCTTGCACAATTAATGAAAAAATCAATGAGGTTTTAGGTAAATTAAAAGTCTTCTCATGACAAGTCCATGGAATGACATGCTTGGATTAATCATTAATAAAAGAGCTGCATTTGTCTTAGCACTTTGTGGTAATGTGATCCTATTAGGTAATAAAAAAATAAATGGTAACAATGGGTTCTGTTCAGTTATTACATAATAAATGACTGGTTTTTTCAAATGGACTCCAGAAAAAATATTCAGAAAAAGGTAATAAATAATCATTTAAACTATCTATGCATTTTTCCTTTGTAAAATGTATACAAGACACCATAAATTTTTCTTCTGCTGTGGAATGAAGCTGAAACATTCTGAACCCGTTTGAAAGCAATTATCTACAGTTGTTGAAATCTTCAATTTTAGGAAGMGCTAAATAAAGGGGGCAAAGGATTCACATTCAAAATTCAAATGACTGCATGATAGTTAACTTTTTAGTCTGAAAACTCTAAATCTCAGCAATAGATTGTCCTACTAAACAGTTCTATCCTGTTTGGTGGTGTCATGTTCTGTGTTCACAGAAGGGTATTCAGCCTTCTTGATAGCCATGTAATCATCCCAATCTCTTCAGGAATAGCCAAAATTTAAAGCAGATTATTATTAGCACTGCCCAAATATCTCTTAAAAACTGACAGGCTTGGAGTAATGATCACCTCCGTTGGAAATCTGTGCCAGTGTTTGACCACTCTGGGTGGTTATAACAGGTACAGCTGTTTTAATAATGGTGACACTGTCTCCATATGGTCCCTGACACCATCCTGTGATTCTGAGTGCCAGGTGTYCCTGTCCATGGCACTGAGAGCTGGGGAAGCTGGACTCACTGAYCTTTAAAGGTCACTGCCAGCTAAAAGCATTCTTTTCTATTTAGATTTGACATATCTGCCTCCAGGAGCACAGTCAGCCAGGTCTCATGGCTCAGCTCAATCTGAGAAAACTGAGACATTTTTCCATGCTACTCTCTTATGTTGCCATCTTCCTATTTGTCTTATGCTCTGGAAATTAGTAAATCCATCTGAAATTTTTTTTAAGTCAGTGTTTCTTGCTGTTTATAGAGAAGGGACAGGGCTTTCAGCCCAGCTTTCACCTGCATTGATTCAGTGAAAACTGAATTCAGGAAAAGCCTCCATGAGTGATTTGAAAAGTTTCTCTCCTGGTCTTCCTTCCAGTTACCACATTGACTCCTGAGCACAGCATGATGAAGGTGAGAAGGGAGTGGTGGCCACACAGAACTGGTGGTGTGTGATAGTACAAATTCCTCTCTAAAAAGCCCTATTTTCTAATATGAATCATCATTTTTATGCTCCATTATTTGGTTTTTATTGTGGCCTAAATCAYAGATAATAAAATTGTTTTGTATCTCTTATATTTGAAAGACAAACAGCAAAGAAATTTGTATCATTTAGACCCTCAGTTTTCAGCCTGTCAGTTGAAAGGAGAAAAGGAAAAAGCAGCAGCTATAGGGTTATATGTAGATGTGCTGTTTATGAAAAGCCTCAGAATGTTTTGTTACTTATAATTGCAACAAAAGAGACATAGAAAGGAAATTGTATTTTATCTATAGATTTCAACCTCTGAGTAACAAACACTCCAGCTAGGTATTACCCGTGGTTCTTAGCTTAATTGTGTTCTCCCTCAGAAACCTGGTTTAAATTATAATTGTGTTTGATTTGTCAAACAGAGCCAGTTCTATGATGTGTACACAGGGGGAATATTGGCCTTGAGGTATCTGCATTAAGATAATTAGATTAAATCTCTGTGTTTTAGCTTATTTCTTATTCACAAATATCTTAATTCAGGCAAATTCCTTCTCTTTAATCCCGTCTCTTCCAAATTCCTCAAAATTATGTTTATGAAGAGTGTCTGCACTGAGTAACAGGAGCAAGAATTGTTTCATTCTTACACACTAAAATTGTGAGAATTGCTGCCCTGTCATTCCTTAGGTCTGTTGAGCAATAGGAAGAGTAATAAGGCACCTGTTAGGCCACTACCAAAAATAAGTTTCCATGAATAAAAGTCATCCAAGAGTTTTTTAAAAAGCTGTGCAACTCACATTGCACTATTTCAGTGTTCCCTAACAAGACAGGGCCACTGCCAATCAATGGTACTGTAGGCACTCCATAAGGGAGGGTAGAAATACTGAGAAATATGTATTCTTAAACACCCTTACTAGGGTTTTTGTTTTTGGTTTTTTTTCTGTACATTGTATTTCACAGTGCATATTTTGGCAGGTATTTATGATGACAACTGGAATCTGTGCATAGACGCAATGAAATTATTAAGTGGTCAGAAATAATTATATTTGAATTACTTTTCCTACTGGCAAAAGGCAGCAGCATCTAGCACCAGGTCAAGGATATGTTAGTCTTTGCTTCCAGGTACCTGAATGAACATGGTGTAAAGGTTTTTGAGTAGAGAAGCCATTGCTCTTCTTATTGGTTTCTATGCTAAAGAATTTAGAAAACACAACAATTCACTTTAAGAAAAAATACTGGTTTTGGTTTTGAAATGAATGTTGACACCCACTTTATTTCGAAATATTTTTATAAACTCTAAGATAAAACTTTATTTGCGGAGAAACTGATTTAGACAAATGTGGAAGAGTAGGTTTCTTTAAATAAGGAGCAACAGAAATTCTTGTAGGTCCTAAAGGCACCTGAATAGCTCATGGAACAGTCCAAGATTGAGAGTAAGGCAGTCAGTGTTCACAGGAAAAGGTTCTTTGTTGRGCTGTTTCTGATAAAACTAACACTGTAAGCACTGAAGGTTATATTTTGGTTGCATCCCTTCCCATCAGCATTGTGCTTATCTCTCAAAAAATGGGATTTACATCAGAAATGTGTAAACAATCTTCTTGAAACTGCTTGTCAAAGAAGTTTGACAACACCTTATGGGCTTTTATTAAATCAACAAATTTTGTGAAAAGTAAAACTGGTGTTTCATTACAATTTATTTGAAATGAAATTTGTGATCTGCAAGGTGTCTAGATTTTTAATTAGTCTGTCTTCTTGTCATGGTTTTAAACCCAGCTGGATATTAGACACCACACCACCCAACCCTCCTTCTCTCCCTCCCTGCTCTGGTGGAATGGGGAGGAGAATCAAAGGAAAACTTGTATGTTGAGACAAGGCCAGTTTAATAATCGAAAGTAAAGTAAAATACAGGAATAATGGTAAATAATAAGTGAAAAACAAGAGATGCACAATACAATTGCTCCCCAGCTGCTGACTGATGTCAGACCCCCCTTCCCAAACCCAGACTGGCCCCTCTGGGGAGCTCCCTCAGTCCATAGACTGGACAAGATGTTCCACGGGGTGGAAGATCCCTTTGGCCACTTTGGGTCACCTCTTTCAGCGATGCTCCCTCAGTTTCCTTTGTGAACCTCCTCAGTGGCAGAGCAGGAGACAAGGRAAAAAGGTTCTTGATTTAGGATAAACAGGACTTAGCAAAAACTGTGTTATCAAAACCAATCTCGCTCTGAATACAAAACACAGCACTGTAACAGCTACTGAGAAGAAATTAACTCTATCCCAGYTGAACCCAGGACWCTTCTACAGAAGCATGTGSAAGTCAGTGCATCACTGATTGTCTGTGATTCTTCCTGGAGTTCCAAGTAATTACATTCATTTCCAACAAAATTTAGACCTTCCAYCAGACCACTCTTGAAGAGAAGCCTTTCAACTGGACTTTTACAAAATCATGGGATTGTTAAGGCTGAAAAATCTCTTTAAGATCATCAAGACCAAACCATCAACTCAGCACCATCACCATGATCAGCACTAAACCATGTCCTCAAATGCCATATCCATACCTGTTTTGAATATTTCCAGGAATGGTCTCTCCACCACTGCCTTGGGCCACCTGTTTCAATGCTTTACAACCTTTCTGTGAAATACTTTTCCTCATACCCAATCTAAATCTCCCTTGGTACAGCTTGAGACAGTTTCCTCTGTGTGCAACCAGAAGGTCCCCCCGATCCCCTTTTTCTCCAGGCTGAGCCCCTTTCCCAGCTCCCTCAGCTGCTCCTGAGGCTCAGCCCCTTCCCCAGCTGCTTTTCCATCCCTGGACATGCTCCAGCCCTTCTGTGCCTTCCTTGTAACGAGATCACAAAGCTGAACATGGAATTTGAGGTGCAAATCACTGGGACAYGCACGAGCATGGGATTGACAGACCTGTGTGGTGCTGTAGGCAAAGGGAAGACTCGGACCACTCAATATGAGTTATAAGTGAACTTCCATTTATTGTAAACAATGTCTAAATTTTATAACATACATAATTAGCTCATACATATTCTGTAATACATGTATTTCATAGGTCCACATCCTGCACGTCAACTCCACCTCTAATGATTCACTTGTCAAATTTCCCTTATCTACTTCTATTTTTTCCCAAGGTTAACTAACACAAATACCTCGTAGGGAGTTTCCAGCAGCTTAAAAACATGATGTCCTTGCATTGCCTTCCCACTGCTTCAGAAGGATGGTTCACACAATTTCAGCAATTATCCTGTTTGAGCACAACACCTGCATTCCTTCATCTCACCAAGCTATAAATGTCTACGTGACCCTTCTCAGCTTTGCCAGCCTTCCACATGGTGCTGGTTGAAAAATAATTTTAGAAGTTTTATGAATGCCTTGAGAACAAAGCAGCATTGRGTGAGGTTTGCTGGAGTCCTCTGGCTCCTGTTGCTGCTCCTGAGAGGAGCCTGTCACAGGAATATCTGCMAAAGCATGGGCAGAGCCACACATTGGGACAGATTTGAACATACTCTTCATCTCAAAAATGATTCATTAGTTACCTATGACATGTCTGTAGACATTAATGTACATGCAACAACTTGGTGTAAAATGATGGCATGCACAGCTCTGAAAGAAAAATGCCATTGTAAGACCARYAYRTCTTCATTCAATTTAATTCTAAATWAYAGACTTTTCCCTCAAAAAWTTTGTTCTATTTCTCAAAATTGGTGCCACTAAATCCCTTTATTTCTTATATTTCTTGATATCTTAGCTTTTAAAAGTCATCTATTACAGGATAGACTACCTAGTTATCTAACTTACACTTATACGCATGCAAGAAAAAGAAGTTATACTCTTTCTTCCTTGCAGTAGAATTCAAAAACTTTCTAAAAAGCCAGAAATATATCTTTTACCAATACCGACACATTTTTTCCCTTCTCTGTCAAAAAGCATAGACTGCAGAAGTGAATTAATCTAGGTGGCTTTTTACATATTAYATTCAAGATAGTGTTCATTGAAGCTTGTAAGAGAAAGACCCACGCCTTACTAATCATTGTAAGATTTTATGCATGTCATATCTAACCTAAATCTTGCACCTTCTTCACACTTTGTTACTCTTCAGCATYCCAGATACCTTGATTCTTATTTATTTCATCATTTTAAAGCGCTGGTGTGTCTTATCTATGTCAAGATTGTTTGCCTTTGATCAATCCTTATTTGAAGTAACTACTTTCAGATTTCTACTAATAACAGGACATTCTTACAGTATTTTAAAGTGTAGAAAGATAAACTCAACAGCCAGAAAGCAGCCAGGGGTTACCTGTTTCAGTGTAGTTTGCCTAAAACACATTGAGTTTGTTTAAAAGTTTCATGTGCAGAAGCTCTGCCTCCTTGGCGCCCTCTTGGTCAAATTACAGTGTCATGTTGGCTTTGCTTTGGYAAGAACATTCTGTATTTTCCTTGGTGCTACTTTGGAATAGTTACAGTGGAAAGAAATGTATGAGTTRGGCTTGTTTCTCACTCAGATTTTAGCCAGATTCTGCAATATTTGGTTTTTATTCCTCAGTTATTCTGTAGTTGCATCAAATACATGTAAAACCTCTAATACATGACATTTTTATGGTGGAATGTTACCCTCACTTATTTTTACATGAAGATATTGGTTCTGAAAAGCTACCTAAAAATCACAGGCAAGGCCTTTCTCTTGAATGTGAGTTCAACTGTTCTGAATTTGTCACTCCTGCATTAGTGAGGTTATTAATAGMATAATTATAAATGGCCTGAATTCTTCAGTGACTTTGCTCCATGCATTTGGCAGAGAACGATAAAGAGATGAAAAAAAACTTCCTACAACAGCAATTAGCCCAAACTTGTCAATGCTGACTTGTAGGAAAACAGCTTAAGCTCATACAAATGAGTTGATCAGCACAATTTCACCACCAGGCTGCAGGTTTTCCTGGTACACTAAAGATAGGGAACCAAATAAAAATAAATGTTTCAGCCCAAACTTMTACTGAAAGACAAATCAGTTTTCTTTTTAAATATCCCAGGCTTCACCATATAGGAGGATACRTATTCAGAATCTCTTTGGCTACTGCACCCAGAAATTCAGTGAGGCAGAAGCCCAAATCTGACAAAAAATCATGCTGGAAATCAGACATGAAAGATTTAGTTTGAAAGAAGAAAGGGTACAAAAGAAGAAGGAATTAGAGTTATAGAGCAGTATTGTGAATGCTTATTGTCTTTTTAAAAGACACATGTATTGTTTTTTATTATTGTATTTTCAAAATTACTTCTCTGATAAAATGTACATGGATATTCTAAAGGAATTTGGTTCTTACTGGTTTTAAGATCAACCTTACATAAAGCACAAGCTTCTYTTATTCAGTTTTTGCAGCCCTTTATAGAGAACTACTGCATTAGATTGGATTTTTCCCCCATAAATATATATATTTGTCTCGAAACTCATAAGGAGGATTTAATGCCTTAGCAGTATTTTCAAGTAAATAGTCCYTTGAGAGCGATGGTGGGAGAAAGGATTGTCAGATTTGACTAATATGAAATATGAAAAGTGAGCCTGCATTTGATGGATTTCTAAGGGGTAAAAATTACAGACCTTTTCTGTGTCACAGTGAAATGTTACAGCAATAGAGCTGAATGAGTTTGTGATAAGGAGATAATGTAATAATCCTTGCACAGTGTGCTCAGCCCTGGCCAGAAGAGTTAGTAGCAAGGTGATAAGATCCCTGGTTGAAAGAATTAACTTGTAAATGGCAGCCTAAGAGAGTGCTAGAGATTGTGGATCCAAACCACCTGGGCTCTTGAAAAATGCTTCACTGAGCTTACTGGAAGGATGCAACTGCAAGTATGTGTACACAAAAACTTGACTTTTCAATGTAGAAAACCTTAAAAATAAAAAAAATTATTTACAAGGCATAAATATAAAGTATATTTGGCATTAATGATATAAATAGAAGAGCTGTTCTGCAGTCCCTTGCTGGACATTTAGGACTATTCGTGCAGCCTAAGGGTTCTATCAGCTAATGAAAAATCAGTACTCGTTTAGATCATTGCACAAAGGGATGCGTGTATTTCAGGAATATGTTTTCATTTAAAGTTCTGTCTATTTTGCTGACATTCTRCTTCTGTTCTCACTTCATGTTTTAGCCAATATTTGACCACATCAAACAGAGCCTTTTGCTCCTATCTGTATCATGGCCATTGTTACGTAAAATTGCCTGTACAAAAGATGTTTTACTTTTGCCCTCAGAAAATATATTTTAATWTTKTTWTTTTTCTTTTGAATTCTACTCTATTAAATGAAATCAGAGACCAGATAAGATACTTGAACAATTACCTTTCCTACTGTGTCTTTGAAGCCTTAGTTATTATTCAAATATCTTTTCCTTGTAAATCTACCTGCTACTTTCCAATGGAGCTAATGAATAGAACATCAAAATACATTTTATCATTCCCAAAGTGGTTGGTGTTTGGATTCATACAGGTTTGCATGTGTAAACTTTTGTATGGTGTTTTATGCTGGAACTAATACAAGCACAGTCCTCTTTCAGAAATAAAACTTTTCCTGGAATGTTTTGGCCTCTGAGCTGCTRGATATTTTGAAAATACCACAGAAACTTGAAATTATCTTGATAAACTAAGGAGAAATTTACCTTCCTCTTAATKGTGTATGAGTTGTCTGCAGATCAATTTATTGTTAATACATTCCTAGTTTTAATAACCTTAACCCAGACTGTCAGGTTTGACTGTGCCCTTATACATCAGAAGAACATTTCAAAGGTCACCGGGATATAGTCAGTTGTTCTGTAGTTTATTTTTTTTTTAAATATTAAATTTTAAATATTTTGGAGTAATATGAATTGTTAAATATTTTGAAGTGATGCGTTGCAGTTTGAATTGGCTGTGTATGTTGTTTTGCTGTACTTTGGACTGGAGATGCCCATTCAAGGCAGGAGATGGAGCATTCTCTGTACGTTCCCAGGGACAGGCAGGAAGCCAAAGGTGTCACTTATGGAGTGCAAGGATCTGCCACTGTCCATGGGGATATCACTGCCTGCCTGTTCAATAGGAGGGTCTCGAATACAAATCCACATGTCATGGCCTTGTGGCATCAAAGGCTCAGCTGAGGGAATTCTTATTGACTGCAAGCTAACGTTAAATTAAAAATAAACCTGCCCTTCTTGTCCAGTGTACCTTGAGAATTCATCAWRSCTTTGACTTCTTGGAGCAACACATACCACTAAATCWTGATTTGATACTTGTGGCTACAGAAAGATATAAATATTTTTMTTCTTATGCATTAGTTGTRGGCTGCCCTTTATATTYCTGGGCCCTCTTGTTTAACCACGAGCTACAAAACAAACAAAACTTTKTATTTCCTGTCTGTTCAGTGCCTCAGAACTAAGTTATTATGCACAATAATAGAAATGAAAATGTAAGCTCTGTCATAGGAGGCATAGTACTTCAAGTGTTGCTTCAATTTGTACCTTATGACTAGGCTAGAAGTTAAAATTAAGCTAAACTAAGATTGCAATGCAAAAAAAAGTTGGTTGGATATTCACTTTTATATAACATCAGGAAGATGCTCTGTTCGAAATTCAAATTTCGTTTCTCAACAATAGACTTTGCAGATCTGTATAAGAGGTAGCTTATGAATTCCATATTATGATTATTTACAAGCAGCCTAAGCATTTTTAAGTGGCTTTCCACCCTTGTGCAGGGTGCTGTATCTTAAAACTGATTTGTATTGACTCTAGGGAAAGACCTTCCAGAAGTCAATGTAATAAAATATAAACAACATATCCCAAAATCAATGTGTTTAGTTAATGACCCTTCCTGAACAGGACCATTTTTCTTGACAGAAATACTCAGAATATTCAGAGTGCAAAAGTAGAATTGATTTTGATGGACAGAGAAAATCCAGAATACATAAATCCAGCATTCAAACACGTGTGCTTCCAGAAGTGGACAGTTCTGGAGAATCTAACATAAAGTGATGCTGTGGAGAGATTTAAGAAACTATTGGGCTCTATTTCTATGAATCTCCTGGGAAATTTTCAGTTCTGTCTCCAAATACCAATATAAGTAGTAGTCTGGGCATGTTTAAAATTTTTGGAGATATCTCATATTGATAAATTGCATCTCCAAAGAAACAACTGTATTGTGTTCTCCAGATTTTCCAGTTCTYGCTCACAGCACCAGCTTTAGATTTCTACCATTTGATATGATTTCACTTAARCTGAAATCTGACTGTCAGCTGAAGGCAATTTCAGTTAAACTTGCCCCTTGCTATCAAYTGATGATTCAATGTCCTCACACAGATTATAACCACTTTAATACTTGAGTAAATTGTTCACTAAATGAACCATTTTAAATGAAACCTTTTACTTTTTCTATTACTTTAATGTATCTTTTTGGCACCTAGCCAGGGTTATATATTGCTGATTGCTTGACCCAGCACTGCCAACTATATTATTATATACTGGAAGCATATAGCTTTCCTAAATTCTTTCAAATTATTTATRATATATGATAAGTGATGAAAATCACTGAAAGGCAAATCTCAATGAAAATTTTAAGACAGTAATTTGGACAATTCTGCAATTAATCTCTGGAGATTGTTTTCTGCCTAAGATATCTCCTAAAACCATCTTCAAGTCAACCYGCACAGGAATAGAATAAAATGATAGAAAGTTCAAGTCGATTCTCCATCTGAGTGTTGGAGGTGGTTAATTATCCCATTTTTCTTAGGAAGACATAAGGTTTGGAACATAAGATTAACATTTAGCATATATACACATGAAGGTAACACATAATTAAAATTCCTCAGCCAGTTGGCTCAGCATGAACCACAGAATCACAAAAGACAGAAAAGAAAAGAGCAGCAGTCTGAATTGAAAGGAAAAGAAGGTCTCTAAGTAAAATTACTCTGCTCACCTGTAATACACATAACTATGTAAAACTCTCTTCATGATGACAAGCTGTGCAGTTGACACAGCACTATTATTCTTACTTTATCAGAAAGCATGTTGGACATAACAAGTAGTTCAATGTTTACTGAACTGTCATTGCTTACTTAATTTCTAAAGAAAAGATCAAACATGCCATAGTAGTTTACAGGTAAATGATACACATATTTTCAATTTCTCTGACTTCAGCTCTGTGACAGTGAATTTCACTATGAATACGCCCCAACATTCCTGTCAGAGAATTTTTTTCCTGAGGCTTGGGAAAAACTGCATTCTGATCACACATCTGACATGATCCTTAAAGAAAAAATGTTTGTTTTTTTCCCACCTTCTCTGCATTTTTCATTAAAAAAAAAAAAAGCATTACATTTACTGGTTTTTTTCTTTCTTTTTTTTTTCCCAAATGCTGTGGAGTTTTTCTTATATCATTATAATCATAATCTTCTCTGGTAAGTGATGCTACTTTCCTCTCTAACAAGAAGCCTTTTTTAATATACCTGTAAATTACAAAATTTTAGGTCATATCAAAAGACTCAGATGAGGACAAAAGTATTTTTTGTCTGGAATATGAGACCTGACTTGTTGCAGTTAGGTCTATAATATTTGCAGGGGTTCATCCAATATAATTTTTTCCTGTTTCATTCTTCACATATATCAAAAAGTATTGATCTCTATCATTTCAACTCTTAATATCTCAAATGAATTCAGTCTAAGATTAACACACATACTCCAAAAAAACACAGATTTTCTTTTTTGCTTAGGTTATTGAGAATTTTTGTGATTCAAATGCCGATAATTTACATGTGGAATGGAATGGAATGGAATGGAATGGAATGGAATGGAATGGAATGGAATGGAATGGTCAGTTTAATTTTTTTCCTTCACTTTTTTGTTTTGGGCTGAAAGTAGAACTCAGTAACTTTAATTTACTTGTGAGATTTATCCAGACCTAAAAGGGAGACTTTTGCTCTCTACCAACTATTATTTCAGACACTGGAGAGAGAGGAACTTACAGCTTCAAAAAAAGCTGTAAGGGCTCATTCTAGTAAACAACATAACGAAATTCTATGGTTAAATTACAGAATGAAGAACTTTTCTCAGAATTTCTGACTTTATTTCCAGCTAACGACAATCCATTTAAAGGTCCTGTGACATTTTCAGGTGGAAAAACAAAGATATAGAATACCAGATTTTTCTCACAACTGAACTTTTTATATCACATGAGTAAAAGAATTGAAAGAATAAGGCAAGTTCATAATATGAGAGAATGAAGGAACAGAAGGAACCATTTATCCAAAGAGATTTACATTTTGCCTCATTATAACTTCCATGGAATGGCTCTGATTGCAGTTTAAAAAAAAAGAGTTTAAGCTGGGGAAGTTACCAGGCAGATACATCTCTCTTGATTTCTGCAGCACTGTGCTAATTTATACTGCTTGAAATCATTAACATCAGCACATTAGCAGAAATCTTGGAAATAATATTGTTTCTTTCTGCACCAGTTAAAAAAAAGGGGGGGAAAAGAAGCAACTCCAAGAAAAACTCTCTTCCAAATTCTTCCTCTGCTTTCATAGCACATTTGAAGTTATCAGTGGATTACAACWATTGGAGTTACATGTCACTGAATAACTGTTTGTCAACTCAGTCAACCATAATCAAAATTTAACATATTGGAATTACTGAAAAAATTTAAGGTACTTTATACCATTATTTCAAGAAAGATTTCATCTGCTGAACTGAGTCAACTATCCCWTTAACATGTGATATTGAACTTGTTTGTGATTTTCTGTCCCCTGCCTGAGATCCTACCTACCTTTCCTTGAAATCCAAATTGATCTTTTCTGAAAAGCAAGAGAGCCACACTCCTCCTTTTGGTGGCTTGGTATAGCAGTTGTTTTCCTAAGGACTGTGAGAGCATCACTTGTTAGTTTAGGCTTAATACAGAATTTTAAATATTTTGTATATTTTTTTTCTGATGCTAGTGGCAAATCCATCTGTGTGATTTTGAAGTTTTCCCTTTATTGTTTAGTTTTTTTTTTCATGCAAAGATTACAAATTGTTAGGGAAAGTATTAGTTTGTACACAAACTTGTGTAATGAGCAATCTGTATCCCTTTCCTAGTGTTTAATATTCCCATATAGTTTAGACAGCTGGAGATAGGAACATTCTGTAGAATGGAATAGGAGAGGGAGAGGAGAGGCATTCAGTCCTTAGCCATGTAATTCACATATTGGTCCTTCCTKCTATATGTTTTATAGAAGAACTGGAAAACTTCAGCAATAATTGTTTTTATTTTGCAATGAAAACTGGCAACACCATGAAAGCTATTTTTTAGTTACTGCTATTAAGATCAAAACAATTACATCAGAATTGTTGATGTGTGTAGCATGAGTAGGGATTACAGGGAAGAATCAGCCAATTCCCCAAAGAATTCTGGGTCATTTAAAGGAGTGGATATTCAGCAATATAACTTCCTTCTATGAAGAGCTACAGAATCTTTTGCAAAAAGTGGAATTTAAGGAACGATTATTTCCATCTTCCATCTATTTTGCCTTTGACAAATCAGCCTGTCAGATAGGATACAGAACAAAAATTGGGCAGCCTACAGCACCATGGGCTTCTCATAGCATGAATTGGGTACATTACCATCCTGCATTTAAAGTGGGGAATTGAGGCATAAGTCCTGACAACCTTTACTATTTAGAATGGAAAATAATAGACTGGGAGTATGCAGTTAACCTCAGTACTGAAGTGCTTTCTTGTGCATGGAAATCTAAGCTTCCCTAGCACTATTTTCAAATTAATGCTATATAGAWTTTACATACCTCCAAGAAAATGCATACATTTACTATTATGGTACCTTTTTTTTAACCCAGTTTAGTTCTAAAAACCTGCATTTCTTTAATCTCAGGTCAGCAGTACCCTTCCCTTTCTTAAACAGCTGTTAAGTTTGCACTTAWAAATACAAAAGAAGAGATCAAAGGTATGAACAAGTATTATCTCCAGGAGAATAAACCTTGTGTTTTGTCTACCTGTATGACTACATTAAACTGTGACAAACGAAACTAAATTCTGTTGTGAATGTTGTTTTTGTCCATCGTGCTTATTCACCCTTTCATCTGTGATGAATCCCATGGAGCTGGGCAAGGGCTAACCCAGAGCTCTGCARCTGGAGARAAAYRACCCCAGGCACYTGGARATTCAAGGGAGMTTCCCTCTRGAAAACAACCTGGTAGAAAACCTGGGGGTCCCAGTGGACACAAGATTGGCTGTGAACCAGCAATRTGTCTCTGTAGTAAAGAAAATAAGACTATTATAAATAACCACGTTSTTATATTATTKTATTATTATATTATYTATAYAATAAAATTTATGCTGCTGTAAAAAAACAATTCTATTGAAAATAGTCCCTAACCATGAAGTAAAGTACTAAAGAGTTTGGATTTAAGGTGTCTCTTGCCAGTTCAGATAAAACATAAGGTAAAATATGCAGGAGATTGGGAGATCAAAAATAAAATGGTCATATTCTCAATAAATAGAAAGAACAACAGATAAAGATATCTCTATCCTCTCTCGTCACTCTTTAGACAGCTGTTCTTACAGCTGTTCTTCTGTCTCTCTCACAATGCTCTTTTATGCCAAAACCTAAATTTTAACTAAACTTCCAGGTGTTAATGACAAATAGTTGCTTTAAAAAGTGAGGTAATTCTTTGATGACAAGTCAGAAACAGGCGCAGCTCTGAGATCTTGGTAGGGAGAGTTTCATTTACCATGAGAAACTCCAAGAACAGGAGAAAGTCCCTTTGACCCTGAGACTTTGCCTGAACAGACCACATTTCCATCCTCTGGGGTGAATAGCAGAGGGTGGAACAAGATGAGCTTTAAATATGAGCTTTTGATGTGGATGTGAGGTCCCAGTATATCCCTGAGGGCTCGAGAAACCAGAATTTCATCCATCTTGGCCAATTTTTCAAACCCTTCACCAAAAAAAGGGAGTCCAGAATGCCTTTCCACTTGTGCACTAGTTTGCCCTAGTTTCCAGAGTTTTTGCAGCAAGATCATAATCAGTGAGGTCTTCTTCTCATTAGTGCTGTGCCCTACATGGACCTACAGTGCACTGTTCCTTTTTTCTGTTCTTYTATGACCCCTGCAGAAGTTGGTGTTGATGGAATTGCTGCAGAGGTTTCACACAGGAGCCTCACTGGGGGGTGGAGGAGCAAAAATCTCTTGATTATTTTTCCAGAGAGATGGCAGGGAGGAACACAGACCTTTTTCTTAAAGCATAGAGCTGGGGTGAGAAGGGAAATTTCAGCAAAATAGAGAAAAAGTTTCATCCCTGAATGAAAAAAAGGGCATAAACTAAAGAAAAGTTCCATCACACAAACCAGGTTACCTTGTTATTTCCTTCCTTGTTATTTTTTATTTTGTCATGAAACTCTGCCTTGGAGTCCTGTTGCAATGTATTCACACACAATGTGTGTAACAAGAGTCCTTTTTGATAAGTYACATAGCTCAGAACTTTTTCATGCAGAAGTTTGGGTAATTTTTAGTGTGCTGCAGGATGTGTGTCACTTTGCAATGCCAAGCACCCACTTTCTAGATTTGTTTTGCAGATAAATACAGAAGGAAAATCTTTGAATGGAAAATAAAATAGATTTTTATCAGCAATGCTTCATAAATGGCTAATTAGGGATATTTTTATGGTAAGAGTTCTTAACAATGCAAATCAAAAAATTAACCCAGCTGAAKAGTAGATGACTGAACCAGTTGCAAAACCCTGTATATTGAGTTTTCTCCACTGAATTTTGTTCCACTTCAGTTAAACCCATTAATGGAGCTGGTGCAAAAGCATTGCACCACTTGTATTCTGAAAATAATACTTAAACGTGCAGAGGAGTTATTCCTGGTATTTTGTTATAACATTTTACTCACCTTATGCAATATTGTGAAATGTCTAGTTATACGTAGGACATCTACTTATTCATTAAAAAATAAAATAAAAAAGTACTTCAATTAGCAAAATAAAATTCAGCAGCCGAGAAAGCTGAAAATCTTTGAGGATATAAACTCCTTTCATTCAGTTTGAAAATAGATGTAATGTGTTTACAAGCACAAGCCACCAAAATTCAGAAACTGAAACTGGTTCCTCAGCCATGTGAGTTCAAGTTACACCAAACTCCTGGCTGTTTCACTGATATCTGCCATAACACAATCAGCCAGTACAGAAACATTGGAAGCAAAACTGTAGAAAMTTCAATGCAGAGAAAGTACTAGAAAATTATAATAAAGTTCATTTGATGTGAAGGATATTGAAGATACCAAATGTTTTGTAATAATAAGTTTTGGTGTTAYTGTATATGCATCATTTATAATTTCCACAGGGAAATCTTGTTCCTCTTCTGGAAGATGCCATGATTTTTGGTTGAGAATGATCCCTTTCTCAAGCAACAGAGATGAATTAGAATATTTAATGTAGCATTTACCSCATTTTTATTTTTCATCCATGGTAATGGAGTCTAAGCAAGAAACCTTTTGTGTTCTGTCACCTCAAAGACACAAGAAAAAACTTAGGGCTCCTGAAAGGAGTTTCTTACAGAAATAGAAATGCCAAAAAGCAAATGAAGGGATTTGCCCCACTTCAGTCCTTGACCCAGAGTCTCTGCTGTACTTTGTGTTTGGACAGTGAATTCATCCCATTACAGTCACCTTCACCTGCCAGAARAGGTGCTCATTAACTGGAAGTGATAATAGCAATTTGCAAGGGCTCTCCACCATTAAAAATAAATTATTTTATTTATATTCTTTCAATCTTATTGCCAAGGAAAGAAACATGSACAAAATGTGGCAAGATGGAGCACTTAAGTGACATTCAGTATTACTTAAAGGAAGATCTATGAAATAACTACATAGTTCATCAAGCAGGTGGATATAAATAGTAGTTCCAATGTTTTAAGTTGGCAGAWAACTGACAAAAGGTGTCAAAACCAGCTGAGTTAACAAAGAAATAAAGCAAACATCATTCTAAATTGGAATTAAAGCACCTGTGGAATTTTTAAATTGTTCCTCTGTGAGCAAAACATTGAAAATGCTATAAATGAAAAAAAAACATGAAAAACCTTCTGTATTTATTAGAATTTAAGAGCTTCTAAAAACAACACTGAAGCTGAAACAAGCAACAAAAAAGTACTGCTTTCAATGAATGGGTGTGAGAGCCTTCCTTTTTAAAAATTACAGTAATTGTAGTGTGTAAATGTTAARTTCTTCTTGAACAAAACTTAACTTTTTACTGCATTCTGCTCTGAAAAAGATTATTTTGAAAACGTACACCTGAAGCTGGAAGGAACCCCTTTTCACCTATTTCATGGTTTTCAGTTCTTTAGAATAAATACAAWTATAAAATCATCATGGAATTATAGRAAGGATTGGATTGRAMCAAACATTAAAGWTCAYCRAGTTCCACTCCCCCGACACAGGCAGGGACACTTTCCACYAGAACAGGAATAAAAAAAAAATAGGTGATGGCTTGAGGAAATGCTGATGTTTCACTGGACTGAATAAAGGTTTTGCAGCATATGGATTTCTGTGCTATGATTTTTTTTTTACTTCTACATTGTACTTATGGAATAAARTTTCTTTATCATTTTGGCTAAGTTTAGGAGTGTGAGTAATTATTCAGCTTTTCTSTTTGGCTTAAATTCTTAGCAGGAARTGCAGGTGGAGATGTGAATTAACACAAAAATGTAMATTTGAAGACTGTGTATGTGAGATTGTAAAAGGCAAAGCATATAGGAAAGTTATTWAAAATATTACTTCCTTACTAATTTATGAGTCATTTATGTCTTGTACACAATCAATGCACATTAAAAATTCCAAAATCTGTACTTTGGGGTTCACTCAGTGAATACCTGAATAAAGACAGGCACCACAGAGTGTTTCAGTAACATAAGCAGGCATTTTATTTATAGACTATTGTCCTCCCTCATTATATTATGCATAMTAAATGCCATGGAATCAGAGAATTTTTGGGGTTGGAAGGGACCTTAAAGATCATTCAGTTCCACTCCTCACCATGGGCAGGGACATCTATCACTAGAAAAATTGCTCCAAGTCTTGTCCAACCTGGTCTTGAAAAATTCCAAACATTCTGACTCCATGAATTGGGGGTAAAATGACCTGTGCATTCCTCATCTAAGAGTCATCAGTAGTTTTTGGTGCTACACTGCTGAATTTATGAAATGGCTTCAGAAAAACATTTGTGTTTTCTCTGCTTTAAAGAAGTGAGATAGGAAATACGAAAAGCAAGTCAGAATCTAATATCAGCAAAAGTAATAGTGTACTTTTATTTATAAGGAACCTCACTGTTGAAGCATGTAAAAATAGAACACAAGTGTATCATCTGTAGCCTTAAAGAATAATAATTTTACCTCAATGGGGTGTTAGGATGGTCTTAATTCCATGGTACTTGTATAATGCATTAAAAATCTTCAGTAGGAAGATGAATTCTCCTACAATTGCAGGTCCAAAAGTTTATACACCTTAGACCTTAAAAAACTAAATTATACAACTTCAAGGCCAGTATGTTATGTAGGTTGATGCATTGAAAATAGACAAGGAAATTTAGATATTTCCTATTCATTTAACCTGCTAAATACACTTCTGCTCCACAAACTTTGTTGAAAATCCCATAGTTCTTTTTCAAAGATCTGAAGATTCCTATTTCATGTTGATGAAAATCTAAAACAAATTCAGTATCTTAAAGAAACTATAACGAAGAAACATAAAAAAGAATGCTCTAAGAATGTGACTTAAAAAAAATCTATTATGGATGATAATTTAATCTTTTCCTATCAATTTTAAAGTCTTTTTATACCTCTTTTGTTTTTTTCTTTCAATGGAATGTAGTTTATTTTTTTTATTATTATTATTGCAGCATTTTTTGCTTTTAATGAACAAAATTACTTTAAAAATTGAAGAATTTAGCTGACTTGTAGTTTATTGCTGGGTTTTGTTTTTTTGGTTTTTTTTTAAATAATATTTCTGTTAATTTTACTGTATTTCATATAATTTTAGGAAGGTTTGGATTGGAAGGGACCTTAAAGCCAAATTCATCCTATCCCCTGCCATGGGCAGCATCACCTTACATGGTCCCAGATTGTTCCAAGCCCCTTCCAGCCTGGCCTTGGACTAATCAAAAGGGACAAAGACTTTTCAAAAATGCTTTCACTCATAAGTGAGTGTATTTTCTCCCTTATTGCTACTTTGCTTTTCAGTCAAGGAGGAGAAATGTGAATCTTAATCGATAATAAGTCAGATTAGTAGTACTTGCTTGTTAAATAATGAAGTCCTGAACTGCACCAGGAGTAGTTTTCCCTTTCCTTTTGTCAGGCTTACCCCTGTACTGAATTGTACATGATAATTTCCCATCCTTTGAAGCAGCTAAATTACTCTTGCAAAATCCTTTGCATTTGCGTCCATTTTGAGAAAATGCATTCTTGAAAAATTCTCCATTGCTGATGTTATGATTGAAATCTTTCTTCGTTTTGTTTTGTTTCCACTTCCAAATGGTCAAATACCTTATGCTCAGCTTAGGACTGTTTTTTCTTTATATTTATTGCTTTCTTTTTGAAGATGAAGTGCTGTATGCCACATTCAAAAATACAGTGTTTTTTTGCTGTGTGTATTGATACTTTGAAATAAAGCCAGAGCAGTGCATGACACTGCAGTTTATGCAGAAGGTGGTGGTTCAGTTGAAGGTTAATGGTGAGCACTGCAGGAGCACATGGGTGTAGAGTTTTGAATTAGGAGTGCCTGATGGCAGCTCCTACTCTCATATAAACAGAAATAACAGAAATCACCCACATGCTCATGGTAATGACAGTCTCTGTATCCATGCATTTTTTGGTGGTTTAATAACATGTTTATCATTAAATCTTAGATTCTCARATTCTAAGCTAAAGGACAAAATAAATGTAAATTGTATTTATGTAAATAGAGGATGTGGCGAGTGCAACATTTTAGGGGAGTAATGGAAAGGAGACTCTGCTGCCACCTGAAATGTTTTACTTGCACTTTGCTCTCAACAATGCAGGATTCTCCCAGGCTCACAGCCTCCTTTGGGCATTCTCCTGCCCCGGTGGAGGCTCCTTCAGGGGCTTGCAGGTGAATCTCTGTGCCCTCCAAGGGCTCAGYTGCCTCACCATGGGCTGMCCCATGGAATCTCAGAGGATTCTCAGCTCCAGCTCCTGCCCTGCCCTGGGTGTCTGCAGAGCTGTTCCTCCTGCATACTCCTCTCTTCTCTGGCTGAAATTACCTGTGCACAATAACTATTTTCCCTTCTTAAATCTTATTCCAGAGGTGTTAGTGCCATCACTGATAYGATCACACTCGGCCARTGGYGGCTCTGCCAGACATGGAAGAMGTTTCCAGCAGCTTCTCACAGGACCCACACCTATAGACCCCCTGCTTCCAAAATCTGGCCACACAACACCAATACATAGGTGTAAAAACAGCAGGTGTCTTTAAAAATTAAATTTTATGTTACTTTAATGGATACCTAATCATAGTAAGYTAACCCTTGTCAGCTGCATCCAATAATGGTTTTGATAAATAATGAAGGTTTGGAACAATATTTTGCTTTGCACGCATGGCTGTTTTCTCTCGCTCATCTGACAAGCTGTATTTTGTCTCTTTGGGCTCTGTGAAAGTATGTTTAAAATTTTCTACCACTTCAGGACTTCTAAAGTGCATATCCCCAATTCCCAGTCCAGTCTTGTGTATGGAGATGTGATAAACTTCTATCACTGAGATCTTTCTAATAGTTTTTTTCATTCAAGAACAGTTTGTTTAGCAAATTCCCTGTCAGTCTTATTTGCAGTTACTTATGTTCATAATTTGAAATGTGAMTAGCCCTTCAAAGGCAATGAAGAAAGATGGTTAGCATACTGAGAATTAAACTGCAGTGATAGTAAATATTTCTTAAGATTTTAAACACAACRTTTATATCCTGATCTACCATGTTTTAGACACATGGACAGACCAGTAATATGAAAATGATGCTGTTGCTCAATATTAATTTACAGCATAATCACTACATTTTCATAAGATCTGCAAAAATATGTCTAATTGTGATCTCTGATTCAAATCCATGTTTGTGATGTATTCTTTTACTTTATATTGCAATTGCTCTGGAAGCAATGCTATGGCTGCCTGTGAGTTACCATTTGATGAGATGATAATGGGYACTGCTCTAGAAGGCTGCCTTACACCTGCCCTGAACTCCATTATGTATTTTTTTTCTATTCACCATGTCTTCACTCCATATGTTACGTCTATTTCATGCAAGGAAATTCAAGTAAGTTGACAGAGTTGAAGTGCACAAAGGTTTTTTTTCACTCCTGACACCAAGTCTGAAATCAGTTCCAAATTTAGCAAAAAAAAAAAAAAAAAAAAACAAAAAAAAACAACAGTCAAACAAAAGCCCTTCTCACCAGGACGAGGTCACCACACAATTGATTCTCTGCTGCATACTTGACCAATTTCAGCTTTTGTTCATCTAAATTTCTCTCACTTTTCATTGTGAAGATAGACTTTCAAATTAGTAGTCCATAAGCAATCATGTCTGCAAAATAGGTGCTTTCAGTAACTTATCAAGCCTGACTATAGACCTATGATTTTTCTAGTTTGAAAATACTTCATAGTCCCTTGATTACACCATACCCATTAGGTTAAGGCTTGAGCATAGCCTGTCCCTAAATGAGGGAAAAGCATGGAGAGAGCATAATTCTATCCAATTTAAAGAAAAAAAGAAAATCCTTTAATTTCCACAATCCATTATTTCCATGTTTGGGGCTTTTTATTGACATAACTTGTAGACACTGGGCTGTGCACTGACATGTGCAGATCYGACAGTGCAGGGACTCAGACTCTGTCAGCATCATTTAGCCTGCTTTCACTTTCGTCCAGTGATCAGTCAAGTATTGTCTGATTCACTTTGGCTGTCTCAACACCAGAGGGTAGTAAGAGYCTGACAAACCTACTAAATCCCTATGCAACAAACAATAGACTTCTGTATTAAATTATGCTGGGGACAGCACAGATGCAAGAGATTTCACTAAGTTACAACAGAGGGAAAGGCTTAGTCCTGCACAGCTGAGGAACAATACCCTGCTCCAGCACACACCTAGGTCTGGCCAGCTTGAAAAGCAGAATGCCGGAGAAATCCCTGGGTGGACACCAAGCTGGACATCGTTAAGTGTCAGCCCATAAAGCCAACAGAATCCCAGACTGCTCTAGGAAGAACATTTCTTCCTCTCAGTTTGGCACTGGTGAGAGCACACCTGGAGTGCTGTGTCTGTGCTCCTTCATTTGTCTACAAATTGTCTACACACTGCTAAGTTTTTTTCCTACTAGTAAAAGACATGCTCTGATTTATCCTATACATTTGGTCTTTCTGATCTATTGTTTTTTCCTAATAGATGATTCAAATGGATTGGAAAATACATATTTAGACTCRACAAAATATTTTTTGGGTTTGTGTAAGGCCTTTTAGTATTATTTTGGTTGGTATTTTAAATGTCACAAATATCTCACAGTTCCACAGGCTTTAGATRGCTGGATGTTTCTAAAAAGTTGTTATGAATGATCCTGCCAGATTTCTAGTACAGGAAATTAGTAATATCTGTATTGTGATAGGCAGTAATGGTTTCCATCTGTTTCTGACATGAGACAAAGTTTTGTCTTCTGCATGCTAAAAAGACAGTTACTAAAACTTTAGCTTCCATCTGCTCTCATACCTAAACATAAGCTTGTCTTTACACAAGCCCAAGAGTTTTAGAACAACATAGGGTAAACAATGACTGAAATGATTACAAAAAAGTGTTAGTATATTTCCTTCTGGTGCTTAGTGGATCTTTTTGGGTTATGGCGTGTGTGCTTGCTTCATATACATCATTTTATACAAGGCTGARAAACCTCTCTGCAGCGATTACTGCATATTAATCAAACTAAATGGCATCAGTGGGACAGAAAAATATATAACCACATCTCATAAAGGCCATTGGAGAGTTAAAGGAATGTCTTTCACTGGTTCAGCAGGAAAGGGTTAGGAGCCTTAAATGGGTTGCACAGAGGAAATTGCAGCTGTTAAGAACACTATTTAAAGAATGTGGTGCTGAAAAGCCTGGTTTTAAATATCATTAGAATTGAGCACAAACTGACAGAACCAGAAAACTCAAAGCTAAGGTCATCACCCTGTTGTCAATGAAATCTACTTGTGTAAAACAGAATTGCAGGAGTGTCATGACCATAATGCAATGAATTCTGATTTAAGTGCATTTGAAGAAATGCATGTGAATCAAAAGACTGTGTATGAGCAACATAATTCAGTTTAACAAATTATTTGAATGACAATACTTAGTCAAGTTGAGGGATGTGGATAATAATTGTTGAACCTGATGTGACCATTTTGATTAATTTTGCATCATGATGTAAGGCGCTGCACCAGAGTAGCATTAGCTATAAGAAAGAAGGAAGGAAGAAAGTTTTACCATTTGTTACCCATTCACATACTGGTATGAAATGATAAAAGTAGAAAAAGGATCCATAAACATTTTATCTTTCCATTTTTTACAAGGCAGTTGTTACCTGTCTGCCAAGTGTCTTGGGTTGATTTTACAAGAATACCCTATTCCCGTATTCTGTCTGCCTGTATGCCCAAAATGTGCTTGTGCCTTTAAATTTAACTTGGAGAAGGGGCAGGGGTGGCTGGGAAGGCAGTGCAGGCAGTTAAAAGCCGGGGCTGCCACCCACGCTGGTTGTTGGGTAGCTCTGCTGAGCACTGAGAGAACTCACCTCGCTGTGTGCAGGAGAGTTATTTTGTGGCTGCTTAGCTAGCTCGGGTTTGTTAGCTTTGGCAAACAGCTCTCCTTGGACTGCCGCCCCTTCTACAATTCCTGTAATTTTCTTCTGGAGAGGATCAGCGGGTCTTTGGTCTGAGAACCAGGAGGCAAGCACTGATCAGCTGGGGGCCAGCGGGGACAAAGCCACGGGTGCTGCTCTGTCTCCATCCCGAACTCCAGAAAAGACAAGCCAGAGAAAGAAAAGCACACTGAGMCCTCTGTTTCATCCACAGTGAGGAGAAGACTACCCTTAGGTTCCCACTGTTGCCTGAGAGGCCACATGGAATTGTCTTTTTATTTCTTTTTTCCCTGGCACAAGAGCTGTGTCATCTTTCTCCACACCATGTGACAAGTAGCTTTGGGGGGAGGGGACAGCGTGCATTCCTGGACTTTAAAATATCTAACAGTTACTTATTTTTTTATCTGTGTCCTGTGGGAACCTTGTTTTGTTAGCAAACTATTTTTCTTTTCACATTTGCCCAAACATCTGTTATATCTTGGTGGGGAAAACTATCAACTTTTTCACTTCAGAGGAAACATTTATCCCGTAACATTTGTCTCTGAAAATATTGTCTCAAACCGAAACACGAAGTAATCTATAATATTAACAGTTGATATTATGGTTAATGCCACATTTCAGTTGACTACCAGATGACAGAATCACTCATGACTGAAAACTGCTTTTGGAAGACTATATTTGAAAAAGGGTACCAATACACATGTAAAGTAAACATGTGGTAACCCTGTTGTAATTCAAAACAATGGGGGYTTAAGACTTGGCAGAAGGCTTAAATCAATGTTTCTCTCAGGTTTTTGTCCCTWCTGCCCAAGACAAAAACAAAATTATCTTGTACATCTCTATAGGGTTTTTATTCTAGTTCACAATTATCATGAAAACTTTCTAGATCTGCAGAAGGCATTGCAAATTTGTCATCCGAAAATTACATCCTGTCTTGGAAACTCTCTTAATTCTTGGTGTTTTACATTCATGAAGGCTGCTGAGAATTCTGTARTATTGATGAAGATATGCCATGAAATCATACGTGCTGGGGACATGCTGGAGGAAATGAAGAACTGCTGTCTCTCCCTGTATGCTGTCTGGCTGGAAGGGCAGCTCTGCTCATGTYCTCTTTTAATATGAACTAAGAGAATCATGGGACAAAGATTAGCTTTAAATGATTAGAAAAATATTTTCACTCAGGTCTTCAGATGAMGCTGTAATGTGGAGTGTGAGAAACATATCCACCTCTTCAACAAAGACATTTAGTTTTACAAGTAAGACATCCCAAATCAAAACAGGAAGATAAAAGCTTGATGGTAACATGGAAGTCATATTACTTAGCCTTTATTCATATGGGCACAAATTGTTCCTAATTTTCTGGAAATCAAGAGATTCTTACACACCTGCCAGTAGGATATGCCCCAGTGTAATTCAGGCAGATCATGAGGAGGAAAGGTTCTTCTTCTGTGAAACTTTACTTCCATTTCTTTTTCATTTTCCTAAAGCACTTTCAACCCATTCTCCTGCTGATGGATGCCTATTAACGACCTATTTTCTCTTTCCAAGTAACAGAAAGTGCTGGCCTACAAAGCAGATATCTCCAAGTTTTTATTCTTTGATTAGAACTTGTGTAAGTAGAATTAGAGAGGCTTTGGTGCTGCAAAGGAAGTGGGTAGATCTTTGAATCTTGCATGCCTTTGTCACTCTAAGGAGTTTATCGGGTTGCTGTGAGTCTGCCTTTCTCCAGCTCTTTTGCTTTGTAATTCTCCCTAGATTAAGGTAGGAATTGCCAGACATTTTAGAGGCCAAATCAATTCACATATCTAATGTGTGTGAGTCATATTTTAAACTTAAAGGATGAGTGGAATAGAATGTATTTGATGCTGTATTTGAAAAATTTTACAGCAGCCATACTGTATAATTGGCTCCAATCTTTTACTTCTTCAATATCTTATCCTTTTGCTTTAGTAAGAATTCTTTCAAAGCTTTCCTTACAATTAAATTCTCAACATATTTTGTTCATATAAAAGTGAAAAAGGACAGTTTCAGTTTCCAGGACTTCACAACAAAATTGAAATGGAAGAAGTGTTCCTGACATGAAGAAAGGACAGACAGACTTGCATGTAAAAGTGAAAAAGACCATGGCCCTTTCTAAATGAAAATTTGATTCAACACAGCTCTTCTAAGGCTGGATTTTTTATGCTTTGCAAAAGCAGTACAATCGTTAATGTTGATATCCATCAGAAAATGTTTGATATTCTCTACTGAAGTTTGGGCATTAATAGAGTTTTATGTTTTCTTGACATTTTCTCTTYTGTTCCTGAAAAAAAATCTGCAGCATACAAAAGAGTGTCATGGTGTTTTTGTGGAGTGGCCACTTGTTACGATCCAATTCAATCACAGAAGAGCAGRGGAAACTAAGTCTCTGCGAAAAAAGGGGATCAAACCCAAAGAGGTTCAAAATATKCCCAAAAATGAGATAAAAACCAAACAAGATTAAACGCTGATGCCAAAAAATTAGATACTTTTTATTTAATAAGAGAAGCAAGAGGAAAGAACAGGAAAAGTAGAGGAAAGTTAGAAAGAAAAGCCAAGGTTTCTTTAAAAGCATAGGATAGTTCACCACACTGTTGCTACCTTTACTGCTGCTGGGGGAGAGGGAAGTGAAGCATTTTGTGCCTTTTTTTTTTTCGCTATTTGAAGCTCTTATCTGCCTGCTCCGATCTCGAGGGTAGTTTGGTTGGAATGCAGTAGCCCATCCTCCGAAATGCAGGCGCGGTGCCCGGTCTGGGCAGCCAAACTTTCAGGAACTCGCGGTGCCCCCAGCACGGAAGGCAGGAGCAGGGGTAGGGGTTCCACAGCTCACTCGTGATTTGGGTGCACGGGTTTTTTTTTTTTTTGAAGTCTTTCTCTTACTATCTCGGGTTATTACACCACGGACGAAAAATCAGGAGAATTGTCACGGCTAAACTTTCAGTCTGCGTGAATACAGCTGTAGTGGTCTGTTAGTGATGAACCTTCATTTTATTCTCTTAATGTATCATAATTTTACTCAGATATCCTCAGACTGGCACCTGAGATCTAAGAGCAAATAGATTATATTCTCTCATCTGTTTGGTTTTGGTTTCAGTGACGTTTTTTCAGTTTGATTTTCTAATGGCAAATAGTTGCAGAAATTTGTGTCTGCATCAGGAGCTGACCCAGGCAACTGTGCTGTCTTATTTCTGGTTTAAATATCAGAAATTTTGAGAATCTTTAAATCTAGAGAGGTTTTCACATTCTTTCACTTTTTTCAGTGTTCATTGGTGTTACTTTTGCACCACTAAGAGAATTCAAACAACAAATGAGTCAGAAGGTACTAATCATACGCATCACATGTTGCACCTACTCTCAAGGAGTGGGTTCTCCATGGTCAGCAAGCACCACTCCCACCACTCCCAGTGGGATGGAAGARAGAATTGGAAGAGTAAGGGTGAGAAAATTCATGAGTTGAGATAAAGATAGTTTAACAAGCAAATGGAAAAAGAAAAGGGGAGGAGGGGGGAAACCCACACACGAGTGATGACAATGATGCAATCACTTCCCATGTTCTAGAAGTACGTTTCTGCACAGCCAGTCACTGAGCAGAGGTTCCCTACCCTAAATCCCTCTCCCCTCAGCAAAAAAAAAAAAAATAACTGACTATGACATTCCATGGTATGCAATATCCCTGTGGTCAGTCTGTKTCAGTCTTCCACAGTTTCTTCCCTCCCACTTTCTTGCCTATCCCCACTTGATGCAGGGACAGAGAGGATAAAAGAGAAAGCCTCGATGTTTTAGAAGTACTGCTCAGGAAGGCTCAAACCCCTGGTGTGTTATCAGCAMTGCTTTAGTCACAAAACCTGAAAGGGCACTGTATGGACTGCARTGATGAAAAGTATTTACACCTCAGACAGACCCATCACATTTAAAGAAAGCAGACATAAAATTTACTTAATACCTTGCAGATTTCTGTAATGCTAAGTAGTTTTTCAAACTATTGGTTCAAGTCCTTCARGTTTGACTTGGACCAACTCTTAAGATCAGAGCATGACTAATGTTTCTGAAATACTGGAGAGAAAATAAGACAAGTGGTWTAGTTGTGAACACAGATCGCAGAATCAGAGATTCATTGGTTACAATTAAGRTTGGAAAAGATCTCCAAGAYCATCACGTCCAACCTCTGATGTTTATAGCTACCTGCCCTTCTTAGGGATAATTAAATTCTCCTAGAGCCCCACAATGATTCCAGCTTGAAGCACAATTGGACTCTATTCRGTTCTGGGTGAAGATTTGAGTAATTTCACAAGTTACTATGTATTTGTATGTAAAATAGTTTATCAGAAAACACATGACAAACCAACTCAACATATCAGCTATACAAGATTGTTTCTTCTTACTTGGAGCAGCAGCTGCTTCAGAGATGCAAGCTGATTAGCATTTTTAGACAGGAACCAAATAAATTGATTTCAGACTGCACTAGAAATCTGACAGGTGGAATATAGTTGTCAGAACTGACATTTAGCTCATGCCATTCATTTGACTGTTTCTTCTGAGCTGAAACAACAGGATTCTGGTAAAAAGTAATCAGTACTTCAGGGGACTCAGAAGAAATCTGAGTAATTTCTCCACATGCTGTGATACTGACATTAGCATGCCAAATGACCACCTCTCGTTGAGGCCTGCTGATGACCTTTGAACATGTAGACCTCAATGTTTTGCCCACAAAAAAAAAATTAAGAATTGTACTTTTTCCTCCTAAATACTTTTGTGATGCTTGAACCAGAAAACCAGTCCTGGTTTTAAACCCTCCTTTAAAAAACACCCGATTTTTTTATCAGTTGCTACACTTTCAGCATTAAATTTTTAAAAGCTTGGCCACTGTCCAGTTAGGAGGTGCAAAATGCATTTCCAATAAAGAATTGAATTGTTAAGGCAGCATCTCTACAAATTCAGCTTCTTTTCAGAACCCACAAATTTTGGGGTTGAAGTCTGCCTTCACAAACAACCTACTGAAGCTTGTGAGGACATTGAAACATCTCATCACTGTAGCTATAACCATTAAATATCTTAACAATAAGAAAAAAAAAAACCATTAAATATCTTAACAATAAGAAAAAAAAAAATTTGAGCACCTCTGCTAAATTGCTACATTGAATTTTTTAGGTCATAGACATATTTGAATATAAAATTGAATATTTTATACCAAAATAAAGTAGGGAGTTTACCTGTTGCTTTGCAAAGACCATATGCACAAAACCTAAGAGTCTATCTGCAGAATAATATTGGGTCAGTCTAGAAATCCTAGCAGTTCAAAAATGGCTATATTTTGAAGCCATTGGTAGCAAAATAATCATTATTTTTATAGTGAGTAGTGCCTTCTAATTGTAAGATGCAGTTGTGTATAAAGACATAGTYCCTAAAATCTGTATCAGAAGAAAGGTAGAAGGGGAATCAAGCCTATGAAGAGCTTTGTGGTAATTGCAAGCTTGCTGACCTTTCATGTGGGGATCTTTATATTGGTTTTGAGTCACTTTATCTGCTCGTTTGGAAAATCTGGAGCAGCTACCTTAGAAAGTGAAAAGTTGTCTTGAGGGGGTTTGTTTTTGCCACAACCTGCCTGCCCAAAATTGCTCTGAGGTTTGAATGTTTTAAATGTTGGCCAGACTTATTCTTACTTTGTTTTCCTGGCAAAACTACTGGTTTTTTTTCAAAAGAACTCACCTGAGGGGCATGRCAGGGCTCTGTGTGTGAGCTGTGTTTTGTTTGAGTGTTGGTGCACAGCAAATTGCAAATATTAACTAGCATTAATAACAATGGATGAAAATACTGTCATAATACAAAGAGATTTTTAGTTTTTAAGGACTAGAATGCTAATATTCTGGCTGGCAATTCACAAAGAACTGAATCTGACATTTCTTCRCTGCCTTTTTTACATGAGCTAGAAAGATTATGGCTCACTCTGGTGCATACTGCACTTGCAACATGGGTAAAGATACCCAAGGAATCAAAGCCAGTRGTGACACATATGGAAGAAACAAAAGAAAAAGACTCCTTAGGAAAATCACATTTCTTACTGTGGGGAATTGGCCTTGACAAGCTGCCAGTTCTCACCCAGCTGTTCTCCCATGACTTCTCCCCAGCAGGACAGGCAGGCAAMTAAGACAAAAAAGCTTGTGGTTAAAAATAAGACAGGGACATCACTTACCGATTATGATCATGGTCAAAACAGACTCGATTTGGGACAAAGTAACTAAATTAATTAAAATCCTGGCTCTGGTACCTGGAGCACTTCTCCCTTCTTTTCTCACC
>NW_026623739.1:232600-263933 GCF_030028575.1 Malurus melanocephalus | reverse complement strand
TTTATTTTCTCAGAGGTGCCACCAGCTTTGCTGATGGGATCAGCTGTGGCCTGTGGTGGGGCTGTTGTCTGTTCTGTGTCTTGCCCAAGGCAGCCCCTGGCAGATATATCAATTAGCATGAAATTCAGATCTCTCCCCCCACACACCTCCCCTGCTGACAAAACCTTGCCACCTACACCCAGTACAWTTGCTTTCTTGATCTATTGAAAATATTGCAAAGACACAATTAACATTCTCAGTAAAGTGAAATCTTCTCATCTGTCCTCCACATTTTATTTGCTCATATGCATTTTAACATTTTAATAAYTTTATTGCAAAAAGCCACCAATTGTGGAARTAGAAGCTCCTAGWTTTTTTCAAATTATTCATAAGAAARGGAGCATRTCTGCCAAAATGTYTCAGAAGAGTCAGATTYCCAGGTGTAGTGTAAACTTTTGAAAATGTTTACAGATACTGACAGTTTTTCAATCTTGGATAAGTGTCTAATCCTTTTGTAGAACAGCTTGTCCTAGTTTTCWTTATTTCTGGCATAGGAGGGTAAATTGCATGCAAGATTCATCATTTCCTCCTGCTGTCCAAAATCACTTTCTTTGAAAAATAATCTATGGAGATTACTTTCCACTCACAGCTTCCCTTAAACTAGTTCAGGTTGAAATCAGTTGGAAAAGGGATAAATGGACTTTTCTCTTTCACTGATGCCTTTCCTAATACAGGTAATGTTTACTGTGTAAATCCCAAAAGGTGTCATTCCAGTGGCAATGCCTGTCAGGAATAATGTAAGAAGGTGGGAAGTTGAGGGAGCACATGGGAGAGTAATATTATCTCTGTGATGCTTGAGCTTTGTGAATTGAGTGCAGGTTGAATCCCTCTGCTTTCTCAGGGGTGGATGAATGACTAATTTAAGGTCAATAGGAGAAAGGGTCTGGTAAATGTCAGCAGATGGAACATGGGTAAGGCCTATCTGATATATTGGAGACAAGGTTTTGTTTTATGGTTTTACAAACTTTTACAAATCAAGACCTTTCACATTTTAGAAAGGGTGCTCACCTTTTTGCAAACATCTATTTTGCCTGAATTGAGTATTTCCWGTTTGGAAGGGGTGATTTCCATGCACTCCTTAGAAGTCCTTTCAAGCCCTCTCTTTGTCCTGTTTCACTGTTTCTTGGAACAAACTGATATCTCTGGCTTTATTCACCTGTGTTTCACACAACCCTTGTGTGATTACAATGCACACAGCCTCTTGCATGGTCAGTAAACATTTACCCATCCTTTCTGTCTTTGTGCACCTTCCTTTCCTACCCTTAWTATCAGTAGCAGGAAAAAAGAGAGMGACAGAARAAGTYCTGCTCTTCCCTGGTCCATCCTTCWGAACTGAGTGAGATTGTCARMAGGGAMRCARAGAAAAGCCACATCATTGCACTTAGAGAGCTTATTGCAAGGAAAGTAACTGCTTAGTCAAATTACCCAAAGGTAACYCAGTGAAATGTTCTCTGAGGTCCCAAAGCCATCTGTTCCTGGGTTTTCCCAGCTATTGAGGTTGTCATTGTACTGAAATAATTTCTAAACTCTGCTAAGTATTCTTGAAAAACTAGGTTTTTTTTTCTTTGTGGATGCCTACATATCTGTCACTTTTCTGACAAGCTGTCCAACAAAGATATATCAATTAGCATGAAATTCAGATCTCAAATTTGTCGCTCTAGAGTTGTCATCCATGAATCTGATATTTTTATCTGCTCCTTTATACAAATCATTAAAGCACACAGTTCAAGTAWTTTTTTTCCTGTTTGTTAGGTGCTGCTACATTGTTTGAAATGTAATTTGTTTTCAATTACAGAAACAGGGTGTTTTCTGGTACAGTGTTGCAGATTTTCAGCTGAAAGCTTTCAATGCTGCCTGCAATAAACCTGATTTTTCCACAATTTATCCGATAAAGAGATGGAAGAATAAAAGCTGAAAAATGGTCAATGTTCTTGCAGAAGAGTTAATCTCCTTTCTGTTTGCTTATGGCAAACAATCCATCTGGATACTTCTTGCCAACTGCTTCTTACTGACTGTATTCAGCAGGTATAAAAGTAATTTATTTTGATGGCATGGAGTTCTTAACTTGCAGAAATTCATGTGGTGAGAGCTTGCTATAATAAATATTAGTTACCAAACATATCTATTCTATTCACATTCATAATAGAGATGCAGCATTTGTGTATGTTGAAACTGACTGAAGTGCCTGTTTTACACCACCCTGAGGCCAGGAATCAGTATCTAAAAGATGGATGTGTGATCACAAGTGCTGTCTCAAAAAGGAGTTTGAAAGTATTTGCTCACCTTCTATTTACTAAAAAAAAGTATGTGTATTGTTGCAATGTTTTAGTATTCCTGTATTTTTCCAAATTATTTTAGGTTAATACAGGAATTTCTCTTTTCTGCCAAAATTATTTTGTTGATGATTCTCTATTTGTTTGTGCTTTAAGACTGCATAAACTCTATAATTTCTTGTAGTCTGCTTTCTTTTAAATTGATTTTTAAATTATCAAACCTAAATTCTCATTAGCTAATATTCTGTCTCCATCCATGCAAGTCTATAGAATATCCATGCAAGTCTATAGATTATCTCTGAGAATAGGATTGATATGAATTAGTTTTCTCAGGGATTCCAGGGTTTTATGCAGGGATTCAGCTGCTTTATGCAAGATGATCTTGTGTGTTCTTGCTTGAAGAGAAGAGCATTTTTAACACAGACTGGTATCACTAAAATATCACACTGCTCCATGATAAACAGAGAAATTTTAAATTGAATGTCCTAAATAACCTTTGATTTAGCCTGGTACAGATTAAGAGGTATGGGTGTATTGCAGTGAGCCTCTAGTGCCAAGTAATTGTGGCACTGACAGTGAAAGTTTTTGGAGTTCACATTACAGCAGGGAACTTCAGATGAAAAGATGGAAGTGAACTTAAATTTTGGGTTAGTTTGTCTTGGTTTAGCTTTGTTTGCCTTTTTTGCATTGGTTGGTTTTGGTGTTTTATTTTTTTTTTAAATCTCTTCTTTACGGTGTAGTCTTGTTATTTTGTATAAGAGAATTTGATTTTGTAGCCCTAGGTGGAGAAACAGCCTCTCTGAATTGCAAAGCTGAGTTCCCCTGACCCACTTATCTGCAGTCTGACTTTGCAAGTTTGGGCTCTGTAATGGTATTTCACACAGCCTCTTGATAATGTAAAAATTAAAATGCATATAAGGTTGGCATGTAATAGACAACTATTGTAGAAAGTGAAGCCTTCAACAATTTTTAAGACATTTTGATTGTCTTTTAAAAAAAACAGGGATAATACACAGCTCAAGAATTTCTCAGTTCTCCAAAATACACTTCTTATGAGTGGCCAAAGTAGAAAAGTATCTGACAACAAATGTTATCTAGAAGCTTATATTATATTAGGTAGTGCCATTTTCTAATAATCCACACCTACTTTGCTAAGTATTGTTTCTTTGACAGGCTGTGAATAAATATTGCAGATCTTTAAATTTACACACATGGAATAAAGAATAAAGAGGTTTTTTCATTATTTTTCTATAAAMTAAATGATAGGTAATATTTCTGTCAATAACAAAATTAATATTGATTTTAGTGGATGCCAGAAGCAGCTGAGAGTGAAGAAAATGGAAAATGCTTTTAAGGCAGTTTCATGACCAGCAAATCTCATGATCATGAGGCTATTTGCAATGTAGAGTGAGAGTGTAATGCCTAAATCATTGGCATAAGGATGAAAGCAGCATGGCTGTCTTTAACCAGGATTTTCCAGCCAGTATTTGGTCATGAATTTCATGCAGATTCCTCCCAAACAGTCTGAATTATTAGTATCTGTCATATGTACCTAGAGAAAGAGTACCTATAAACTCTCAAAAACAGCCTGTTGYTTAATATTAAGAAAAGTATATTATTTCAAGGCATGAAAAAAAGAGAAGTCTAATATTTCATGTAAATAAAATATGTCATTCTGTCTAAGAACTTTATTCAGATAAATTTTAAGAGTAATATAAAATCTATCATGCTATTGATAGATATTTAGGGCTGAAAGAGACTTTAGTCCTTTTTCTTCCTCTTAWACAGGATTTATCCCTGACATATTTACATAATTTATTTGTGGTAGCTTGAAAGCAAACCAGCAGAGCAATTAATCCCACACATGTTTTGAGAGATTTCAAGCCAGAACTTTCATTTAGAACAAAAAGTAAAATAAACAGAATAATAAAGAAACACTGTCTTAAACTGTCAAAGTCAGAATATGACCCGACACTCTGTTGGTCAGGATGGTGGTAGCAGTCCAGTTAAATGGTCGCTGCAGTCCCGTTGGAGTGATGGATGTGATCTTTTTGAAGCTGTGATCCTGTAGAAAGGTCTGGTCCATCTCTGGCAGTGGCTGCTGCTCCCCTGGAGGGTGTTTTCAGGGTTGAGTCCTGCAGAGGATAAAGAACACTGCCCCAGCTATCTTAACCGTTTATGGAAATGGTAATAAAATACATACTTTTGATTGCACCTTCCATATGATCTAAGACATCATTGTAAATTCCACTGGCTGACATAATGTAAATTCATTTTCTATATCTCTACAGACTGATGATCTTCATTGTTATAAATTGTTCTTTAATATTTAATTTAATCTTTGCTGGTGGCAGCTTCCCCAAGGTGGAATGCAAGGCTTGAGGCCTGGGATGCACCACATCATCCCCCTCAGTGGAAACTTCATCTCCAAAGGAGGCTGAAAGTGAACCAGAGACTGCCCAGAGGGACAGCTGTGTTGTGGAATAAACATTTAGCTCCACTYCCAAAACATGAAGTTATAACATTTGTAACACAAGCCCATCAACTGAATGAAGACAGCTTTGTCACCCATTGGAAATCTGGCTCAATTTAACAAGCAGGGTCCATTTCAAACACCTGTTAAATATAGAACATGGTCATTTTGAGACAACATCAAGACCTCAATTTCCTCAACGTTTTTGCTGCCTAGCTACCATGGTTTTGTGTGCACTATGAGTATCGTATCAGGTGATGGAGAAATCTGCAGAATAGCTGTAACAAATTAGAAAAAACACTGCAAATGACAGCAAAATTACAAGATGTGGCCACAGTAGGTACAGAATTGAAAATAATCGTAGAAGAGGGAAATTGCTTTTTCACTGTTATTTCTGAATCCAGGTTTATATTTCCATACATGGGAGCCTTGTTAAAGAAWGATCATTATTGTCTAATTAATATGGCAACACTTCACCTGTGGTTTACCTCCATCCACAACTAATATTACAGTGAAGTTGCTGTATTCATTCAGCACATCTGATATAGTTGAGGGAAAATGTTTACCTAGGAAATCCCATGCTATATTTCAAATTGTCTATTATTGCAATCAATACCATTTATTGACTTAAATAGAATTTCAAATGAACACTTCCAGGGATGGGGCAGCCACAACTTTGCTTGGCAAAGATCTTACTGGTTTCTTGAAATGTCATACTGTCTCTCAGGTTAAGAAGACAGAATTCTACATTCATGGATATTTTGGGCAATTCTTACTTGTATCAATTAAATTTTTACTGTAATTAAATTTTTACTGTAATTAAATTTTTACTGTAATTAATATCAGAGTTCTAGTCATGCCTTCATAATCTGTTTTCTTCTAATCCTTTTTTGTGTCCCATATGGAAGCAGTATTTTTCAGAACATAGTTAACTTCTTCATTCTGAAGTCCTAGTATCAACTGAACAGGTCTTGACATTATTTTATACCTTTTTWATAGATGTTGTAGCACTGTACTTCCTTTTAGTATGTGAGAGAGAGTGGTCCTTAACATACAACCACAGGAATTAATATTTCCAGATTGGACAGTGTTCTCAAACTGAGAATGTCCAACAGCTACATTTGGCAGATATTGTCACTGTTTTGCACAGCACCARCTGGCCATTTATAACTGATGTGATATTTTTCCTCTATCTTAGCCATATCAGACTAATTACATCAGACATTACTTTAGACTACTATTTTGCAAAGTCAGCTTCCTGACTTAAAGTCAGTAAACTAAAATCATATACAGGAAAGTTTGTAGCACATAAAGATTCATTGGCATGTAGAAGAAAAATTAGAAAAATCCATCAGTGTAGAAAGTTGGGGCCCCTTTTCTCATGGAAACCCTGTAAACTTGTGAAAYCATCTGCAAACATGATTTGCACTGTAAAATGTGTGTTTGATGGCAAACAAAATAGTAGCAGACATTTTCCCTTTGCTCATGCTACAGCATTTGAACCTGCTAYTTTCCAAACACTGACTGACTTGGCTGTAAAATGCATCTTTAAATTATTGTGACTTTAAATTATTAAAGACAGAAAATCTTGCAAGGTTTTTGATGTCTCCTTCTTGYCATTGTTGTTGATATTCATGAAGCTACCTGAATACTTATTCTCATTTGTGGGTACATCCTTTTTATTTTTATCCTAGTGACTCATCTTGAATAGCCATGCATGTGAGATGAGAACATGAAAAACAGAATTAAATATTTGTGTTTCACTCTGTGAYGATAAAGACCTTAATCCATTTTCTTGTCAGAATTGAAATGAGAGGATTTGCCCTTGTGTGACCAAGTAATATCCTCATTGACTTCAGGTAACAAATTTTCAGCACTATCTTGTTTTTCTAGCAAGTCAGGAGATGTAAAAAATGATAATACCAGGCAAGATTAGGCATAAACTTTCCTTGTCAGCCCACAATTGTGGGCTATGTGGAGCATCTGGAGATAYCTGGGAGCAGAATTTCTTTGAGTGCGCTGTGGAGAGGAGGGGTATGCTGAGAACTCCCCAGAATGGTGCTTTGGGATTTGGTTTGGATGCTCTTAATGCCAGTTCATTTTTCCAGTTACTTTTCTAGAAGGAAACAGAGGAGGGCACTGATGTTGAGACCAAAGAACAAAAGCTCTTCYAAAGCACTGGTTTTGTCCGTCATTTAATTAGGAGCACTGTGGAATAAGTTTCTCACAGGACAGGGGTGTTAATTCCATACCTATCTGTTGGGTTATTAAAGTCTTGCAGAGTTATTAAAGCCATTCTGCACTGTTGGATCTTTCTTTCAATGWGTGCTTACTCCTTTAACACGCATAAAACAACCCTGATGTACATTTGACAAACAGAATTCATAATTGCTTCAATCACTACTATTATAACCATGYTTCTTCTCAGTTCTAGGAACAATTCTGGGAAATCTTTAATATTTGTCACCACAGTTTGAGCTAAATGTCTTACCTTTCTGAATTACTTCAATGTACTACATTGCCAATACAGTTGCTGTACCTCAGTTAGTACAATTGCTCACTAGAAACACTGTTGTTGTTATGGTTTGCAGCATCATTTACAAAGATATAGTCCAGACAAAGGTGTATGGAGGTGCGGGTGCACTTTTCAAATGAGACAACAAAATAAGAAACTATGACTACCTGAAAACTCAGTAAAGCCCAGGAAAATTTATTTCTTCCACTAATAATGTCAGAAATACAATTAAGAAACAATTTCTTCCTCCAGAATAGTCAAATGGAAAGCCCAATGCAGGGGCTTACTCATAATCTCCTTCACTACAGTTTTCTGCATCAACTATTATTTATGCCTCATGTTGTGTCCCATTATTTCAGCAAGTTTATTTATCAGATGGTTTTGTAGGAAGTAGTCACTCTAGGGTTTCTCCCTTTTCCATCTTTTTTTTTTTTATTTTTAAGAAAGAGACAAGGCATTTATTTATTTTGGAAGAAATTACAATATGCCGCTCACTGTTTTTATAAACACATTTGGTTTTTGTTTTGTCTTACATAAATATTCGTAACTTACCATAGTGGTAGTGTATTTAATAGTATAGTGTATTTAATGAAGTGGGGAAGTGAGGAGAAGGCAAAGGAATCATAAAATCATTAACGCTGGAAGATACCTCCAAGATGATAAAGTCCAATGTTACTGGCCGGGAGGCCTGAGTTAATTCATCCTTCTGGCAAAAATTAGCACAGACTTATTGCTCTTTTTCCTGGAACATTCTTCGTTGTGTAACTGGTGGTTTTTTCCTTCTGGTAAAAGGTAGTGCGCTGTCATGACTTGCCCGCTTCCCTGTTCAAAAACAACACATACAGGGGAAAATTTCAAAATCACTATTTTTCAGAAGCCAGCAATTATTTCCTTTTTTTTTTAAAAAACATAATTATAATAATTATTTTAACAACAACAATCATCATCATCCAAAATAAATAGATATTATAGCACAGCTTCATATCCTGTGTGTGCAAGTGATGTTGATCCCCAGTGCCAAAGTTCGTGGTTTTATTAAAAACCACGTTTTTAATAGGATACTGCCAGCTTTTGAACTGAATCCAGGGGGAAAAACCACAGATCTCCTTTTATTTCCACACCAGCAGCAGAACTTTTCTTATCCAAAATTTTTGCTGATTGCTTCAGCTCCCAAGAAGCTGTTATTTAACTTAAATAAATTTGGCATAAGACCTATGCTACCTTAATCCTTATTTCAGGCAGTGACAAGCATGTCCTTCAAAAAGTCTGTGAAGATCATAAAAGTTTCTTCTAACATACACATTTTATGAAATACACATAAATACACATTTTCTAAATTATTAATTTTYAAAAATGCACAAAAACCCCACWCTTTCACTTATCTTTGTAAAAAACCCAAAGTTTTTCAAACACTGAGTCTTCTCACTTTGCTGAAATGTACTTAATGTATTAAAAGAAATACCCTGAAGCAGAGAGGGAAACAAAAATTAAGTTTTGGTTACCATTAAAATCAAGTTAATTAAGGGAAGTTCCTAATAGTTCACCAACCGAGGTGACAAAAACCTGGTTCAGTACAAAGCAGACAGGAAGAAGTAGATAAGTGCTTCCCAGAGGGTATGTATTATTCTCTGTATAAAAAACGAAGGCTAAAATAGGTGCTTAATTGTACATAAGGTGTTCCTTTAATGTAAACATGAAACATTTGCAGTTAATGAAAATCTGAAATATTAACTTTGGCATTTACAAGAGGAAAATCAAAGTAAAATAAGTGCAATTAGTATATTTTCCAAAAAAAAAAAAAAGCAGCAAAAGCCTTAATTAGCAATTGGAATAATATTTTTTTTTACCAAAATAAGAATTCAGTTAATGAAGTCCATATCAAAAGAGTGATTACCATTTTCCAGCTGTGTTTCATAAAGGGAAAAAGTGGGTAATTTACTCCAGTTCTTTAAAATGGCTGTGAAAGTCTCATTATAGAAGACCTGACTACATGAAAATCTCAGAACCTGGAACACAATTTGTCAAGGTGACAGTCCCAAGTGGAGATTTCAAAAGCCTCCACGAGCMAATGCTGCCTGATTCTCACTCATTTCTCTTATGAGCTATTGTCCTTCACATGTGTACATTATACAGAGTCCTTTTTTGCAAGGAAATCTTATTTTTTCTTGATTGCAATCTAAAGCAGAGTGATCAGAAAAGATAAGGATAAATGTGAGCCCGAAAAAATCTTTCAAACAATTAAAAAAATGGAAATACAAGGCTGCCTGTGGAAATGTTTTATAATCAGTGTCACAGAGAATAAGGATCAGTATGAGACAATTTGAAATAAAATTGCAACTACTTTTTACAGTCAAAAGTCAATTATCAAACATATTCATATCATCAGCTTGTGTTCTGTGGGTATTTCTTCACCCACATTTGCAAGCCAGATATAAATAAAGCTGACCTTTTGCCTCTCTAAAGGAATACACTGCACTAGATTGGTACAGACTATTTGGCATTCTCACAAATTATTCCTGTGCAAGTTCCCATGTTCTTTTCCTTTTTTCTTTTCTTACTCTATAAATGAGACTTTCATTTTTCATTTTGTATCATGTTTGGTATATCTTTTAGAAAATACAGAAATAGAAGAATATTAGATTTTCTAAATTAAATTATTGAATKGATTGTTTCGACAGTGTGAACATTCTGTAACTTTAAAATCCAAGTTTGGATTTTTGAGTAATTCTTTCTCATCCCTCTGACTTTGTGATTTTTTATAGAATTTTTCATTAAACAGGGTAATATGAACATGGGTTTGAGAAACYCAGAATCATTATTTTCATTATGCTTTTTATATTCAAATATTTCATATTAAACAAAGAGAGAAAAATGAGAGGAAGAACACATCAAATGGTCAAAAGAATGTAAAAGGAAAAAAAGATAACCAAAATATCTTCAAATATTACCTCCAAATGTTATATTGTCATTATGGCTTTTTTAATCATTAAAGAAAYAGGCAAATTACATATGGAGAAAAGAAATGGCATTGATGTCAAWGATTAGCTGGCATTTTCTTTGGTGCAGCATTTCACCCTTTTTCTTCAATGAAAGCATATACTGGATGTTCTTGGTTGCATATTTCTCATCTCCAGTACTACACTACTCATTTTCACCAATATCATATCATGTGTAATGAAAATGTTACAATTTGTGAAGTATGTCAGAATTTGAGCTCACATAAGGATGTTGAAGCCCAGGTTCAKATATAATCCATCACATAAAACTTCTTTGCAAAAGTTAGTTTAGTTTGGTGTGCAAGATGATATTTGAGGCCTTGTTTTATATCCTTGCTGTCTTTGACACAGATTTTAAACAGATCTATTACAAAATTATGTACATTTCATAAAAAAGAGGGATTTTAAAATTTATTATTTTTCTTGTGCCCTTCCTCCATTTAAAGAGATGGAGTGGGAAGACAAGCAGATATGCATTTAATTACTTTCAAAATTATTGGTGACAGCAAAAATAGATGTTTTCCTTTTTGCTACAATGTTCAGCCCACTACATCAATGGCACCTGCAAATAAACAAGCAAGTAAAAATACATTTTGAATCCAAAATGTTGGGACAGAACAAATTCTTGTGGTATTCTTCTCTTTCAGGTTCAACAAATACCATGGCAACATGAAATGCTCAGAAGTTTAGGATGTTCCCTCTCTCAAGTCCCCTCAGAGAATGAGYACCTCACAGTAGGGTGAGAAGGAAGAAACTTAAGAAAACTTAAACAAAGACAGACGCATTTGTGTTGGAGCTATGTTCATTCCATGAGATTGACTKTGGCCCCATCAGTCATAAATTATGTGCCATGCCCAGTCTAAAATRTTTGCCAATGCAATATGAAGACCAGTGGTGCAGATACTGGAAATTCCATTTTGAGATTTACTGGAAATGGAGRCAGAGTTGTTTATGGTATATATTTTATTTTTAGGGTGATATATTTCACATACTTCATAAAAATGAAACAATTACATGCTTGCCTCCACTCACTAAACAGGAAGTGAACTGGCTGGAAAGACAGTCTTTACAAAATTAAATCTATTTGTGTGAGTTTACATTTGGATGTGGAAATAAAAATCCCTGTAAGAGATTTTATGAGTGTGTTGAAAGACTAAGAGAAAAATGTTATAGGAATGATGATCATGGTGCTTTGAATATCTCTTAAATGAAAGTAGCTTTTTAGGGCACCTAAAGAACTTCTGGAATGCAATAAGATTTTTTTCTTCCTTTTATTTTCAGGATACAAGAAATACCTGAGAATTCCCTTTAATAGATATTAGATGCTSTTTTCACTATTACTATGAGGGCAAAATAGTCCATTTGATTCTACAGAACAGAGCTTCTCCTTTATATAARGCATCTGGAGRTACTCTGTGCTGAGGAAAATACTTRTGATCTCACTGATAATATTAAAAAYTACTTTYSAAAATCCTGTGCAGTTTGAATTTGCTCCTGGAAGTAACAGTTTGCAGAGGAGTGTTTCAGGTCCTTGTGAAGAGGCTTCAAATTCTGTATCAGCATTTTCGACACTACATATGGTCTTGCAAATGTCATCAAAGAAGGACAAATCACCATCATGGAATTATTCCTAAAAAAATACTGGTCACCAAATACAAGAAACATATTTATAACTTTTGTATTACTTCTGTGTCTTTGCTGGAAGAAACAAGAAATCCTCTTATTATTCAAGAATCAGCCTGACAAAATCCGGGCTTGAAGACATAGAATTCCACAAATAGAGCTACAAGTGCAAGAGAAAATCTTGAAAAAAAGAATCCCTGTAGCAAAGATTTCCAAGACTCTAAAGAAAACTTGCATTATAACGCCTTTTTTCCCTCCTACTTCCTGCAGAGGGATCTCCCAGAACAATCCCACCTCTTATAAGCTCACCAGTTCAGCTTTAATCCGTGCAAAAGACCCGTTCCAAGCTGTACAGATGAATCACTGAGAAAAGGATTTGCACAACAGCTGACTCCTGCTGCCTGAAACAAATGACACACTGGATTCCTGGATGTGAAGGAAGTTTTGCAATGAAGTTAGTCAGAAAATACTGGCTCAGGGACTGTTCTGCAAATTTATTAATTAGTGCATTAATTTATTCTAATAGGGAAAGATTGAGGTTATTGATGTGGTATTGTTTCAATTAGTCCTCCTTTCCATAAAGTTCCCACCTTTCCACTAAGTTTCAGYTCATTTGGGTTCAGTGAATGGCTGTTGGGAAATTGCCCTCACAGCTTTATTTGAAGCCATGAGAACCTGAGTAATTCATTGTTTCAATGTGAAAGTCATGCCTAGCATGTGGATTCTTGTCCTAAGATACATTGCTGAAGCATATTCTTCATTCAGTTACCTGCCTGACAAGTTATGTATTTAACAGGAAAAAGCTCTTCTGACAGTGATTGATGGTGCAGCTTCTCCTTTGCACTGATGGAGAAAATAAGCTGAGTCAAAGCAGATCTGGCTACATCACAGCATTTCTCTCTTCACTTTGTTTCCTCATTTCTCTTCATTTGGATAAGAAGGCTTTGCTTTGAATACACTTATTCCCTCAGTCTCCTATCTACCAACCTCTGTTCTTGTTCCTTTCTTCTCTTTTTACTTTAAAAATACTTTAGATACATTACTCTGTACCAGCCTACATTAAAGAAAAGTGAGGTTAAATAATTCCTATTATGTGCCCTTCAGTTCAAGCACGAAGTTTTAAAAATCAGAGCCCCTGGTAAGTAAAGATTAGCATCATTCACCCTTCAGCTTCACTTTCTCTGTGTATTGTGACATTTTGTTTCGGTCTCTGTTTTCTCCTGTACTGATTTTTCTGACTTGGCACCTGCCTAACCATGACAGAGAGACCTTGGGCACATTGGAGTAGCACATTTGTGCCAAAGCTGCTCTCTAGTTTAAACGCATTTGACAATGGGACTTTTAGATTGCAGGGGCTCAGACACACACCTGAGAGTTCACCTTCTGCCCACAAGGCTTAAGCAGTAAATTTGCATGACCATCACTCCCTTTCCATTGCCTGATAAGGAATCACACAACTGATTTTCAAATGTCACTCTGACAGTGAAAAGGTTGAGTTTACAAGGAATCCAGTGATGCAATCCACAAGGGGTATAAATAAAATACATTAACTAGGGCACTCGGTCAAACTGGAAAAGTTTGTACTTAAATTTTCTACATTTCACAGCTTGGTCTCCAGTTTATCTGACATTTATACTCAAGCAAAATATACAGAAGACCCTGAATTTATATCAATATAATAACATCTCCAGCTCATCTATTCCCTCATTTTGGTGGAAGTTTGACACAAGCCAAATAGATAGAGGCTTAAAGAGAATCACATCTATTTTCATACCATTTCTATATATTTATTTTAGTTTCATGTGCTTTTGGGGTGTGTTCCTCAAGTTCCACTCCAGTTCAATCATTGTTTTAAATGTCTATTCATGCATAAAAGCTGTTATGCTCTATAGGACTAAGCTAAACTCTGTAGGAAAAAACAGGGAAAGACTCAGTTTTGCCAGAAGATGCATCTACTTCAAGTGTGCTATGGCAGMTACAAAGAAGTTGGAAATRGGATGGAGTCCTCCTAATAGTTGYAGTCATTGTTGTYTACTCATGATGGAAATGGCTTCAAKGAGCTTGGGCAGGTGGTACCCAAAACAGTGCAGGATGCACAGAAAAATGTCACCCAATTCAATTTGCAATTCAGAATCCAAAATTATATTCTTCTTGAACCAAAGATACCTTCCTGCAAGTTATTTTGCTTCCTTTATGGAATGGCACAACACTAAATTTAATACATGGGGGGGTGCAAAAATGCCATGTATGAAACCAGAACAAGATTTTCCTGAAGGATGGAAACTGTTAAAGCTCAGAGCTTTATATTTCAGTAATTATTATCATTAGTATGGGGAAAAATTATTTATTGCCAATGAAAAACATACATGTTAATACTATGTGGTTTTAATTCATCACAACTGGAATACATCTTTGGACAAACAGTGTTACTTTCTCTGACAAAATATGCACTTGAAAATAATTCATAGAGTTATATCTTAAACTAGTAAAAAAGCAATTAATATATATAAATATTAAAATAATGAAATGTAGAAGTGTTTTGTACAGGCAAAGATTATTATATCCAAGAAAAGAAGCATAAATATACTTATGCCTCATGTACTTTTAAAATACCCAAACCTGCTGGCAACTTTTGCTCCATGGAACTTCTGTCATTTGCAACAGCTSTTAAGTAAAGACAGAAAGATGGTGAGTGGGGTGAAGAGGAGATATTTTAGGATCTCCATACAAACAGCTTGAATCAACAGTGGATAGTTTGGAAATACTTGACATTAATCGTAATTATATATTTCAGTCTGTCAATAACGAGGAATAACTTAACAAGCTCAGCTTGCTCGTTTGAAATCAGGAACACTTTGGTGAACTGAACAACAGTCACCCGTCCCCTGACAACTTCTCAAATAGGAAAATAATTTCCCATTCCCCATAAGAGGAGAGAGGAGAAAAATCTTTAATTTGTGCTTGCTATAATGAAAAGCAGTCTGTCTAGTGCATGATGTGTTTGCTTTACAGTGTTTCCAAAGCTTTTAAGAAACTCTTTTTTTTTTTTTTTTTTTTTTTTTTTTTTTTTTTTTTTTTTTTTTTTTTTTTTGCTGCCTTTTGCAAAATACAGAGGGAAAAAAGTAATTCCAATGTTGTTTTAAAATTCCTAGCTTCAGGTGCATGATATTGCGTTGTTCTGAGCAGCACATCATTTCATGGCACTACCAGCTCCTAGAAAATAAAGGAAATGGCTGTCTTACTTTTGCTGTGGTGCATGTTATCTAAATAATATCTTTGTCAAATAAACTTCAGAGTCCTTTCTATATGTTTATGCAGCATGTCACCAAATCTGACAAGTCCCTGTGATCATMATTATTGGAAGTATGAATATGGAATCATCTTTATTTCTAAACTGTTTGAAAAGTAATTTAAAAAGTAAAATAAAAGCTAGTTATAGATTAAAAGTTATCTTTGTACAGACATCCTTGTAGATTTGGCTGTTAATCAYGTCCTTAAATAAATATCTGACTAAAACCCGTCAATCAATCTCTCTTGTTTAATTTTGTCTCATCAACACCATTTGGGTAATTTATAATGTTCCCCATAATTCTATTTTTACTCAATATTATTCTGTTTKCCATTAGTCTCTGCTCTTGTAGAACATGCAGCAGAGCTGTAAACTAATTTACACACAGGAATAGATATGCCTGTAATTACGCTTGAGAAGGCAAATCATTGCCATGTCTGCTTCTCTTTCCATATTAGTTATAAAGAGAGAAAAATACAGGGGAGAATATGGAGGTATATAGCACCAATGAAATGTAATTTAGGAGCTTATTTCCTATGGGAACAGAGTAAATCAGAGCATAGGCCCTGCAGTCCTTTTAGTTCTAGAGCAACCTCACTTTTGTGGTTTGCCATTACTTTCTTTGCTCTTCTGCTGCATCACTTCACCCAAAACTTGCCAGATACAGGGCTTGAAATATTTATATAAAACTCTCAAGCTGGGAAACACTAAACTTGTCATAAATAATTTTAAATTTGCATGTGCTTCTTTCGCAGAGAGACACTGAGAGTTGTTTGTTTTCCTTTAAGACCTATAAACAACAGGCTGTTTTATTAGGGATGGAGAGTAGCAGGATCCCTCATGAATTTCAGCTGGGTCTGGGGTGCTCAGCCCTTCTGCTCAGCAGCTATAATCATCCCAAAGAATTAGCCAATTTCCTGGCAAATATTCTTTATACGTCACTATCTCTTGCGGTTTTGTTTATTCATACTGAGTGATTTTCCCTTCTTTCTGTGTTCTCCAATCCAGTTGCTCTTTAGGAGCTTTCATACTGTTTTATGTTAGTMTTTCTTGACACCAATGAAAACATTGTTCTATATTTTGCCAAATGACAAGTTTTTAGGAGAAATATCAATCCCTAAAGCCTCATTTTCCCAATGCCTGGGGACAAGTGAGCTTCATGCTCTGATGTGAATATTGACTGCTAACACTGCATCTAAAGAGAGCTTGAAAGAGTAAAGCAAATAGGAAGTTTSTCCCCTACCCTTTTACTTGATATATTTGAACTTGATTTACTTGATATATTTAATTTTTAATATTTTCTAAAACTCATGGCTTACACTCTGTATATCCACTGCTAGTGGAAAATCAGCATTTCATTAGCAGTGTTGAGCAGCCTCTYCTGTGCCTTCATATAAAACCATCATATGGTTTAATAAATTGCTGTGCACTTGTTCAAAGCTGTAATAGATGCCAGAAAACACACACAAAAAGGGGAAAACACAAGTGATTCACATAATCCTTTAGTCAATATAAATACAAAGTATGTGAGCTGAATARCTTTGCTTTGCAGTGGTTGGTCAAATCTCAGCTTCAGAGAAAGCCATTGCTATGTTGCCTTTTCAGAATATTGTAGTTCAGCTGTAAGTTTTAGCAGCCCATATCTTAAGATATAGCAAATAGCAGTGATTCTCATACCATGCATTTAGTGTGTTTCTCTATCTGATTGAAATGCCTTACTTATTGTGTATCACTGATGCTTCATATTTCTGTCTGAAATTGCTTAGTGCAAACAATGTATAAYAATAATATTTCATATTAATTTCATACAATTATCCAATATGTGGTTTTAATGAGGTGTGTGAAGTCACTAAAATTTTGGACAACCTCCTTGAAGTGATGTAGAAGGAGCACTCCTTATGACAAAGTTGTCTTAAAACAGTGTCTTTGTGGAGTTCTGCAAAATCATTCTGAAAGTTAGTGAGTGACAAGGAAACCCAATGGATGGTGGGGAGAAGAGGAAGATTTATSGGAGAAATACCGACTGTGATGATGGTTTGGCTTTAGATACTTGTATCTTGAATTTTGGAAAATTAAAGTAAGACAAGGTGCTGAAAGCTTTCTGCTTTTGAAGAAGGAGCATGAAGCTGAAATGAGGACCAGCAGGGTTTAGGGTGGACAGAAGAAACCTGGCAATAACTACTGCATCTCAGAGATGTGCTGAGCTAACAGAAATAATAAAAAACTATCAAAGGAAAGCCCTGTCTTGTATGGGCAAGGTTCACAGGAAAAAGCTGTTTATAAGCCCTTCTCATTGCTGTCCTTTCTTGCCTAATGCCTCTGAGTTTCTCTTATAAGATTYAAATGATACAACTTGGTTCCAGTAAGCTAAAAACAATTTAAGTGACCTTTGAGGAAAAAGTCATAGAAAGTGTTCTGGAAAGATTCCCCACAATAATTTAGTTTAGGTCCCAATAAAATAATGGTGAAAAGTAACAATATCTCTGTATAGTTATTGTTGGTTTACAATCAAATTTTAGCAGTGACCTATTTCATATGTTATGTGATGGTATTTTATTCAAAYACGCAGTTATCTGAGTGGCCATAAGCAGTGTCACTCACAGTCCTGTCTCAAATTTGAAAAGTTGTCAGTCTTGTACAACGTACTTCACTACTTATATWTGCAACAGTTTGGAGACAGTGCGGAGTGTCCATCAGATCTGTAAATGGTTGATGATGCATATMAAAATGCAGGGAAATTATGGCTTTTGGAGTGACAGTGGCAATGCAAATTGTGTGAGGTTTCATGTCCTTCCAAAAAGTTCTGTACAAGTTGTGATTCTATGTGTTGTTTTAGTTCATGGTTGAAACTGTTCTTTGGTCACCTGGAGAATTATTTCTCTATTCAAGTCTGGGAAGGCTGGAGATTATCCTTTGCAATCTGTCACCTCATAAAATTCCTTCTTGTCAGAAACATTATGCCCTGGAAACATGATCTTCCCGAGGCTTAGTCTTAGGAAGTTGTGGTGTTATCTGTATTGCTTCTTCCTAACAACAAAATCCYGAGCGCAGTAAGACGTAAATAATGCAGCAGCCAAAAGAGATGCCATATAGTTACTAACACTTATGGAGAGAAAATTCTAATTAAATATCTGTAAGTTAAGTTTTTCCCAGTTTTAAAACTTCAGATGTGAAGACAGAATTGCTTTCAGAGTTGTCACTTTGTGATCTTAGGGTCCTCTGTTTGAGTATTTTGTGTGAATTTTGCCTACATATTTTCTTACCATCAATATGAAAAACATGGTTTGCATAGACAGATGTTTCCTCCTGCTCCTTTCATTACTGAGTTAGTTACTTCCCATSCTTATTCACCTCTGAATGCTAGGCATAAGGGAAAGAGAATAATAATCCTTTCCCACAGGTATTTRGATCAATAGTGTACATTTTTCAGAATCATTGCAATTTGGCAGTCTGCCTTTTCCACCTAAAGTTTGACATCCCTTACATAATTATATTATTTTTTTCCCCTTTTACAATATTTTTCCCTGTAAGAGTAGGAWTTTTTTTTCATCATTTTCCCTGATTCTCCTATTCTTAACAGTGGAAGAAGAYTGTATAGCGTTCAATTCCATTTAAATATGGTTAAGACATAAAGCATGATCAAAGGGGTCTCATTTTCTGCCTTAGTAACYCAAGTGTTTCAAAGTGAATTCAGCTTTGCTGTTGCACTCTTAGGAACTCCTGCTTAGTACTTCACTTTCCTCAAAAATAACAGTTTTTGATAATATAGTTCTTCATTTAACAAATACCTCAGAAGAAGAGGATTATGATGATGGTGGTTGAATTTGATAASGTATTGCTAACACAGAAAAAAAAAAGCTACTATGTTCTTTCTTCCTTCACTRCTTGTGGTGATTCATTTGCAAGAGGGAGAAACTGCATGATCAAGTCAGCAATCCATATGTCTCACTCAGGTTTCTGYTGCCCTTCCCAGATACTGTAATTTAGAATGCTGCTTGTGGACTACTTCTGTGTTGAAGAAAAAAGTGATTTTTGAAATAGCTGATTKGTCTGGGGTGTAAGTCTCCCCTACCTATCTATTTTAAGTGCTCTGAATTACCACCTGCTACTATCTCTTTGACTGAATGGAAAGTTAGGCCTAGAACTTYTTATCAACTGTGCCCAAATTTCCTGATAGAGATGGTGTGAATGCCAGTCTTAGAGGGTGTTACGTTATTTTTACATTTGAATTGGTAGAATGCTCATTGATCCTTGTTATCAAAAAGCATACACTTTAAAATACTTYAAATCTCGAACAGAATGTATTTCCATCAGCTCTAATCTACTTACACTTATTAAATGTTTTTGTCCTAGAATGTTTTTATAATGTTAGAGTAACAGATGCGATTATTCATTTATTTCTTATACTCTATTCCGTTAGATATAAGGCATAAAGATATATCTTGCAACTCATTTGCATGGGAATAAATAATAACACAATATGAAACATGGGTGATGGATTGTGTTCCATGTTAGAATAGTTTAAAATGCATCACCAAATACATTCCATTGCAGTTCTTATCCCTATCTATGCTCATACTGCACTGAGTGAGATTCAAACTGGCCATGACACTGAATACAGAAGGCAATGCTTCAGTGGCTTCTACTAAGAATTTAGTAAAGTTATGAGACGTTAGAGTAGGAAACATTGATTRGGCGTAAGATTGATTTTAGAAAAGAGTTTGCATTTCACTGCTACATAGTCTGCAAATCAGTTGRTGGAATCTATTTCTGATTTTCTGTTTCAAAACCTATGCTTTTGTTTTTCTTACTTTTATTCTTTCTTYGCATTAGCTGGTCACTAACTTCAATTTTAACTCAGTTCTTTTTCCTCTCTTTATAAAATTATTTCTTCCTCTTCTTCAAAAGCCCTTAGTGTTCCCTATGTAGGAAATAAAAATGAACTTTTAAGGAATGGTCATTTGTTTTTTCTTCAGTGATGTATTTCTCTCATTTTTATATGCTATTTATTTTTTAACAGAATTAGTCACTTCTAAGTATGTCTCATGAAGCTGCATTTCTACCTGTTCAAGGTACAGCTRCACTGAGGTATAAATAAGAAAGGACTGTCAGAAGCAGGTACTTACTCTACATGACATAAAATATTCATTAGTATCATGCATACAGTGAGGATCCAGAATTTTACAGGCTTTTTATTGAAGTGACAGGTGTAAGTATAAAGTATATATTCACTGACTGTACCTTTTGATATACATAAAAATTCTACCTGCAGTCCACACTGAMGAACATTTTTTACATCTTCAGCCAACATCATTTTGCACATTTGCTCACTAGCTGTCCAGTTACATTTGCATGGTAGTGAAAAGAAATTGTATTTTGATAAAAGTTGAGTCAGATGTACATTAAGTAGTCTACTGCCCTTTTYTCTTTTTCCAGGACTAAATCAACAAATGAAGAAAATTTTGTGCAAATGGTATTTAAATTGACTTGGCATGAATGGAATGAATCAAAGCTTTTGAGGGCAAAATGTGTGAGAGAGTTWATTGTTAATGGAATTTGAGGCCAAGAGTGAAAAGGAAACTATTATCCTGCTACAGTAAGTAATACTGAAGAAGTGAAGGGTTGGGAACATTCTGTGCCAAGCCACACAAGTTTTTCAGGACAAGGTAATTAAAAAGATTCCTAAAAACTGATTTAAATGAGTGGGTTGCCTTTGCGACTTTCAGTTTACCTCTCTTATCAAGTAACTCTAAACATGTTAAGAAATATCTATTGGCTATTTCCCAAGGAAAGAGGTCTCTAAAAAAATATCCAAGGCTCTTTGAACTTGTGAAAGCAAGTTCTGTCTTGTCAGAGCAAGACATGGATAAAATAAAACGAGGATTACATGACAAAGCATTTTAATAGGCATYTTCTGTATAGCAGAAGGTGAAGAGTCGAGTATGACATTGCTTTTCTAGAAAAAGCTTTGAAAAGGTGAGAGATACAGGAKAGCTTTCAAATCTGTGAAGTATTTCCATCTCACAATATCTAACCTTTTTTGGTTTTGTTTGTCATATGTGTGCCKTCTTTTCCACTAATGAGAATGGCTTTTCTTCTCTTCCCCAGCCTGAAGATGCCTTAGCAGATAAGCACTTGCTATCATTATCAGACTATGCAATTAGCCATTTCTGACAATTAGCATCCTCTGGTTTGTCTTCCAAATAGAAAATGTATATCTTAAATACTTCTTTTGAAGTATGCCTTAATATAATGCATACTGTAATAGATTTAGTGTTTGCTTTGTATTCATCAAGTGTTTAAAATGTAATAGTTTAGTACGTTTTAGTGTTTTACGTGTTAGAAGCCCTCTATTTTTAAGCATAAATAATAAAAAGAAAAATAGATTCCAGAAATCTAATGAAATGTAAACATTTTATATATAAAATACAAATATAAACTATATAATGTATAGTATATAACAACTTAATTTATATGGTCATTTAGGACAGGTTATTTCCTGTTCAATATTTGAGTAAAGGCTAAGAAAACACATAAATAGGAATCACACACAAACCAAAAAATTATCAGATGCTTCTTAGGCATTGCCCCTTTCATCTCATGCCAGTTTTATTTACATCAGTAGCTATAAGGGTCACTAGTAAAAGGCTTTTCAGTGTTAAGCATGGTGCTAAATCTGGTGTTTACAAAATATTTTCAGAAGTGTGACTTTGTCCAATTTTTTATTAATTTTAACAAACATTCTGTGCTACTTGGCTGTCTTATTTCCCTTTTTTTGTCTAAACCATGATTGCCTATTTCTTTGGACAAATATAATTAAACATTTTTTCAACATTTCAGAAATAGCATTAAATCTGGATGCACACTAGTATTATTTTTAGGAAAATAATTGAACCAGGAGAACACAGAGGTTGTGATCTTCATTCAAATATTTATAAATCTTTTGAATAACAAAGAACACATACTAATTTCTTTCATTAAAAAAAATTATTTAGCAGTACCTCATTTTCCAGGAAAGTAGATTCTACCATAGGCCAAAGTGAAGAACTGCTACAGAAATATGTGTTCCTTATTGTGTCAACAGAAATCAAGTGAGGRCAAAGAGAAGTTTGGAGAAATCATTAAACTTTGTGTGAACAAGGGTTTCATGGCTGTTAGCTTCCCACTCTCTTTGCAAATCAAATGTTACATTAACTTGGAGTAGTAAAGAAATTTCTTTGTCGTCATGCAAATGACCTAAAATAAAAAAAGTGTGAGTATTTATTGTGGATATTCTCATTATTTCTGTTCCATTTCACTGGAAATAGAATATACGTTCTATATCCATTTTTCCATTGTGATAGAAAATGGCTTCTACCAGTTATTAGGCTTATATTGTTATGTATCTTGTTTTATTGATGATAGTTTTGAGGGGTTTTTAAAATATGMAGTAGAATCTTGGACCTGAAAGTAGAAGAAGATAAATCCAGACATCAGTTCAATCACAAAAGTCACAGAGATTTGAGCCTATATGCTATATGAGCCTATTTGCTATAATCCCAAATAATTTACAGAGGACTGCTGGCCTCTAGTCTGCATTTTTAAAGATTTTAAGAGGGTATCCAAGTTTAAAWTCATGATCTTATATACAAGAAGTGTAACTTTTCTCACCATATTGATGCTTTTCACTTCTCCCAGAAAAAGTTTTCCTGAGAAATTTAAAAAAAAACAAAACAATCATGATTTCATTCTTGGGTGTCAGGTATTTAAACTGTTCATTAGGTCCTTGACCCTGCAGTTCATGCTTCCACTGCAGTCATCTGATAGAGTCAGTGGGGAAGATAAACTCTGAACAAGAATCTGGGTTTTGGCATTACATGAGAGAAAAGTTTGATCCCTACCTAAATTAGTATCACTTWTCTCCTAAGGGAAATGAGCAAAAGAGGGAGTAACAGGCTTCCTGAAACCAGAAAAGTATTTTTTAATTTTATCCAAAYGAAGCCAAAACCAATGTGCCTTCCTTATAGCTTTTTCCCTTAAAGGCTAAAGCAAAATCCAGACATGCAATCYAAATATATCAGACCATTACTATTTAAGGCTCTATTAACTGAAATTAGAAGAGATTTAGTAGTAAGAGTTTCCACACACAAAGCCCACAGAGCACTTGTGTTTTATTTTATTATTGTCACACGTGAGCAGTTTCTCCTTGACAGTTCTGCTTTACAAACAAAAGAAAGAAGAACAGAAAGTCGTGTCTCCTAAGCAAAAGGAGATGACTGAAGGAGGAATCCTGATCACTTCTGGATGACAAACAGCCTTGTGCTTCCTGAGGGGAAGGAATTTGAAGAGGATGAATGCAGAGTTGTGTTACACTTTTTTCACTCTTTGGTGATTTCAGCCCTCTGCCCAGRTATGGATCTCCCTGTTCCTCTCAGCTGCAGTTTTCCCCATGAATTAATGCATTAAATGATTTATGCATAAAACCGGAGGGCTAGTCCCCCATTTGATAAACTGAATAGTTATAGTGTGCTTTAAGAGCGATAAGAAATTCTCACAGCTCCATTTTTTTAGTCTTGTTATTTTTTTCTCAGCTGGGAGAAGACTTCAACAAAACGCATTTGGAATGTTATGCACTATTTTGCTTCATTTCTAGTCCCGTTTGCTAGTGTCTTTCATCACCTTTTTAAAGACTGTTATTTTCATTTTGCCTTATGCTTATGAKWYGTACATGGTAGAGTCTGAAAAAAGRCCACATTAGGAAATTTAAAAGTCRGTCTATCATAATCAGTCTTTCATTTTTGATGCCTTTCTCCCTGTGCTCATAAATTACATTTTGCACTTCAGAACAATTAAGAATTAGTGAGTTGAATTCCAGATTGTCCTTCTGTGTTAAAAGRAATGCATTTTGCATTTCACAAAGTGAAAAAAGCACTTAAAGCAAAAGTGTTTGGYGGTTGAGCACACATTCATTGTCTTGCTCTGCACTGAAATAGTTCATGACTCTTGTTCCCTGTTAAGTGTAGGGTAAGGACACAATCACTTGAGATATCTGTGATTGAACTCAGCATAGAGAGCTCCAAAGTACCGAAGAAGAAAGTGATCTTTTCCCTTAGAATACATGTCACACAAATGCCACACCCCTTTCTATAGCAGGCAACCATAAAATGCCCTCTCTCAACCCAGGACTAAAATGTTAGGCTGCTTTGTGAAATTCTGACAAACAAGATGTAATAGGAATAGATGTAATAGGTCACCTTTCTTAGGTGACCACGGGAAATATTGTGAGTACATTCCCAGTGACACTGTGTCTATGGCAGGGAATTGGAAYAAGATGAGCTGYAAGGTCCCTTCCAACCCAAACMATTCCATGATTCTCTAAGTYCTACAGTGATGAGGAGCMCTGATCTAAAAGTACAYYCTCTTTAAATTCTATTTGTTTATTCATGATACAGATTTTTTTTTCCTTTCATAAGTGTAGAATTTATTTTGTCCACATATGAGTGTTTGCTAAATGGAGTTGTTAATATATGCTTTAAACTCACATTTTGCTTAAGTTTTCTTCAAAGAACCTCTTTTAAAAATCGAAATTGTTTGGTAAGATGAGTTTAATCTTCAGGYTACATAYTTGCTTAAATCTACTCTTCTTACTAATTCTCATATGGTGATTTAATTTTTCCATATTTTTTGGTCTGAGGCATCATCTACAATAAGAATTTGGGTTTAGAGAGTTATTTTGGGGCAGAGCTAAGCAGTAAATACAGGTTATTCAAAAAGTTTTGAGAGTTCAAGTAATTGATAATGAAATAAAGTGTGACTTGTTGACGTTCCAATTAAAGGTAAAGAAAGAGATGTAAAGGTCAAAGTTTTTTCCCTGAAAGTTCAGTTTCATAATTTGCTGATGACCCAGAAACAGAGATCAGGTTCACATTAACTCTTCTTTTCAATTATAGTTCATCTCTTGAACCATACAAATGACTRTAAAGCTGTGAGGTTTGTCCTAATGTTGTATAAACAATTCTGTTCATCTAGAATTGAATAATATAACTCAAATATTTTATAAACAGTTCCAAGGAGAATTAGAGCTCACAACCCAGCTCACCACAAAGATTAATGGACCTTGTCACTGCTAAAATGTAGTGACTTCTGGCATAAGAATCCCCACCCTGCAGAGAAATCTTTTAGAAAACAACATTTCAAACCTGCACGCTTCACTGAGTGACCTGCTAGAATATTCATTAGTCAGAGACATTTATTTGAATATTTCTAGTAGGAACTATTTTTGCATGGAGACTCCTTACAAAATACCAAAAATTTCATCTTGAAGATAAGGAAATTATTTTTTTTATATGTTAAAATAAACTTTCTTGAATRAAAGTCTGAAAATAATTTGAGAACACTTGATTTTTAATGGGAGCATGACATAAGTCTTTAAATGGATAATGCAGACTATTTATTCATCTGATCACAAGCCAAAATGGCTCTTCATCATTGAATATATTTACTGRGTTTTCTTACTGAATATTTTTTTGCATAAATTGAAGTATTACATTTTAAGACGGTTTTGTGCTTTTATTTGAATGGTTGTATATTTTTTCTTCAGTGAAGCAGTCATCTGTTAGGTGGTCAGCTTGGTAAATACCATGTCTTTGGGACGTCAAGCTTGAAAATTTTGTCAGCACAATCAAATCTTCCAGTTTCCACATTGTTCCAGTTCACTGGCTGGATCCATAAAGAAAGAACAGTTTGAGCATGGGTCAGGATAGAGCTGTCATTATTTTTACAGCAAGGTTCCCCATCTTGCAGGCTCAATAGTGATACTCTGAGTACAACAGAGTTCTTGTGGCACAGAGCTCATGTGCATGGAAGGAAAAATTTTACTAAATCACATCTAAAGGGACACAGTTTACATTAGCAATTAAAATCTTTCATATGCTTAATTGTTCATGACATATGAAAATCAGGCTATTTCATTAAATAAATGTTTGATAGGATATAAATTTAAGGGRAAAAATAATCATGGGACAATGGAAAATATATTTCAGCTGTCATATTGAATTCTCATCAGCRGATTTCCATAGAAGGGAAAATACTAACCCTTTACCAAAAAAAGGGGCAAGGAAGGAGAAGAGAGTACAGTAACATATTTCATATTATGAATTGTGGGTACTCAAGTAGAAATATTCAGGTTTCTTCCAGCATGTCAGTGACAATGAGAAACTCTTATTATAGTATATTATCTGCACAGARTATGTTCCACACCTGCCTCTTAAAGTCGACACACCAGATTCCTCACAATAGCATCAGATTCATAGACTTACAGAACTGTTTTGGTTAAAATGGACATTAAAGCTCATCYAGTTCCACCCCCTGCCATGTGTAGGGACACCTTACAGTAAACCAGGTTGCTCCAAACCCTGTCCAACCTGGCCTTGAACACCTTTGGAATGGGGAGCTTACAGCCTCTGTTGCACCAATGATATCAAATATTTTCCATACCTTGTTTGTCTGAGTCTGAACAAACAGGCTTTGAAAGAAGGAGTAGATGTCATGAACTTTGGCAGCATTATCATCTTCTATTTCACTTGCTTCACAGAGAGTCTTCCAAAATCTCTGTGTTTCTGGTCATCAAAATGGATAAAACAGAYAAATTTGAGTTGGCCTTACTGAAGTCATAGAAAGGAACACCAAAATTGTATCATTGTTCTTTTGTTTCTTTGAGTCTACTGAAGCTCAGTAGAACTTGGGTGAACTGAGTGCAAGCAAATATTTTTTTTCTTTCCTGTTAACCTGTGCTTATTCTTAATTCCTGAGAGCACTTTCTGTAAGAATGACTTATGTCTCTGTCTTTAAATGTCATGGTGAAATATATCTCTTTTTTTCAAAGCAGATTTGCCTGTCATTAAGATCAGCTGCAGTACCTGTAGAGTCAAAAACTACCAAACTGCAGCTGCCAAGGATAATGGACAAACTCAGGGACTTGGGCATCAAGGAAAGATCATTATTGTAGCAAACATGACAATTCTCAAATGAGAAATCATTTACCTGAAAAAGGATATAACATTGTTAGGAGATAAGAAGAACCATCAAAAATGTATGTGAAAAATTTACTTATTCTAAGCAAGTAGCGGGTCAATAGTCTAATATGCAGTTTCTTACACAACACATATTCTAGTGTAGGTTCATCTATTTTAAATCTGTAAAATCAGGTTTAATGAAGAAATATAAAAAATGCATACGAATTAAAGTCAAAGACTGAAAACATAATTTAAAATAAAAAAAAAAAAATCCTTAGATGTTGAAGATGATAACTTGTAACTGAAACCCACTAGCATGTTTCTCGATGTCTTATCTTTAGAGGAAGCCACACAGCAACGAAGAATAGTTGCCCCAAGTAAGGAGGCAGAACATGCAATAAAAATAAAAGTAAACAAAATCAAAGAATTATTAGATATAAAATTTTAATATTGTTATACCTTCCACTAAGTTGCAGTATAAGTAAACTAGTTCAGCTWTCGACCAYAGCCCTATAGCAAGAATGTAATCMATTTAAAAAATATCAGTGAGGCTTMCCATAATTTTAGAWGYTCTAATAGACTTAGRTGAACACCATAGAAATATCTTTGTAAATATTTAATAGATATTTTATTTTATTTACACACTGACAATTTGCATAGTATTAAATTCTGTTCATTCTGAAGCAGGGACTGAAGCTTTGGGATTCTGGTTAATAGTGCTTCCCAATATTTTCTCCTCCCTAAGTAAACCATTAGATTAACTTTTTCTTAGTTGACATATGTGAAATGATATTTTTAATCCATGCCTTGTCTATTAAGCTAGAAGCAGSAACATCCTGAATTACTCTTCCATTAGAAATTTATGCTTCAGATTCAAGGAGAATCTAGTTCCACGTTTGTAATGGATTTGAACAGGGGTGTTTGAACAGGGATTACAGAAACCAAAATATTCCCAAGTTCTCCATGATCAAAGGAATTACTGATTAATTAATATTAAGGAATTCCATTTAACTTGTTTCTAAAGAGCTTAAAAATTACAATCTGACTTCCTTGAACATTTAAGGTGGGTTGGTTCAAGTCTGTTAAATCATTCACTATGTCATGTTTGGTGAAAAGGTCCAAAATAGCTCTCCTGATTAAACTTCCTATGAAAATCTGTTGCCTTTTCAGAGGGTTTATTTTCTTTCAGCTGAAACAGTTCTAAAGTAAATTCTTTTAAACAAAAAAAAAAAAATTGCATTTAGGAATGCATGTAAAGAACTAGTAAAAATAGCTTCTTTGCTTTAAACTTCTGTGTCAGTGCAATTAAAGTCATGTGCTGGCATCAGCAAYTTCATATCTGAGCATCACATGAATGTGTTCTTATTTCTCAGGGAACTCTTGACTTTTACTGCCTAAGTTATGGCTACAATAAAAAATTTGTTTGAAAGACACTGGCCTAGAGAATCTTTCATTAGAAGSCTACAGTGGAGTTTGATGAAGGWTGGATYRTGGTTTGATCTTGGTCTGCYTGCCAGGTCCTCACCCAGMTGCTCTCTCACTCTCYCTCCTCAATGGGAGAGAGGAGAAAATAAAATTAAAAATCTCATGGATCAAGACAGAAGACCATAAAATAATTGATCATTTATTGTCATGTTCAAAACTTGGCACTTGGGAAGAGCAATTTAATTTACTCCCATTTGAAATAGACTTGGAGGATGAGAAAGAAAGACAAAAACTAAAGTTTCCCATACCATAACARTTCCTCCCTGCTGGCTCTTCCTTCTCACACTTATCCCCTGCTCCAATAAAGATCTTTTCCAGTCTTTCACAAACCATTCCAGCATGGAATCTTCCACAGACTGCAGTCCTCCAAGTAAACCTGCTCTTGTATGGATTCTCTGTGGGTCACAGCTCCTACAGGAAATATTCCACCCACATATTGTCTTCCAGCCTCTAAATTTTTTAGCTTGGTTTTAACAGATGATTATGAATCATCTAGTTATCATTTTGTATATTCCACAGTAATAAAATGTGACCAACAAACAGCTCATTGTCAGTGTCAGAACATACTGTTTTTTTCCAGAATGTCTCTGGAAAGAGATTCTWCTGGTGAAATTCCATCTTTATACCAGAATTTCATTTGTCCCGTTCAATGTAACAAAGATTTGTTGCTGTGAGATGTCACATCTTTTTCTGAATAAAAATGTTAATACAAATATCCCTGAAACCCCRTTCTCAAAGTGGGTGTTCTGATTTTAATGCTGCCAACTGCTCAAGTTTAGGTAAAAAGCAAATGCAAAGCAAATATTTTGATCCAAGTTCTGTTCACTTCATGTTTGTTCTGTTCTTACAGTCATTCCTAAACAGTATCTTTTGTCCAACAGGTGAAGAAACTTTGGAACTCACTCAGTTTGACCATTCAGAATTTCATTACAAATATTATTTCCTATGCCTTTTCAAACATAATAATCTTTATATTGATCTCTTTCTTTTAAGCATACTCTAAGCTTTTGATTTATACAGAAAATGAAGAAATAGTACGTTAGAAGATCATTGGAAGATCATTGGAAGATCATTGGAAATAGCCAAACCTTCTTAAATTTTAGGAAATTGGTGATGAAAAGCATATCTAAAAAAGCTAATTGCACTATGTTGAAAAAACATGCCCTTTGAATTCTTGCCACTGTTCCTGTTAGTTTCTCAGGGGTTTTCAAGTGGAAAACACTATCATTTTTTCAATGATTATTTCATATTTTTTACAAAGATTTTTCTGGGAATAGCAGATGATTCATTASCAGCTTTTTCTAGTGTAAAATAGAGTGATATCTGTTCATTGTCACATGTGARCACACACTATGTCTCCTTTAACTGCATTGCCTTTGGTGGAAGGCCAGCAGACACAGYAGATTCRTGAATTTCTTGTTAGTGKYMAAAWKKYKKYCYWRMMAWWMCMAMYKGRWKKYYKSYKGAATCAACTTGAGTCCTGTTGGTGAGAGCTGGAGCTCAGTGAATGATTCGTGTGCTCTACAGGAACCTTTAAAAAGGGTGATTAATCAGCTACACGAGGTCATTGGTTAGTTTTTATCATATGGTTTTGTTMGGTCAGAAACTTAGATAACAAAGACCGAAGATTTAGGTAACAAATGCATTAAAAACTCATTGGAATGAAAATAGATTTCTAGGCTTTTTATCTCACCAAATAAACAATGCCCCTGACAATCTTCCTCCTTATTCTACATAAATTGCAGCCCCTTTATAATTTCACCAAATCAAATCCACAGGCATCGAGTCATTTATGCAATCACTCAGTCTTCTGTTTCCTAGGTAACAGACTCATCAGGAGATGAAATATGGCCACCCAATTTCTTATACTGTTATTTGTTTTCATGCTAATCTATATAATTCATTAGTTTCTATTTTCCCATCCTATTTTCTCCTTTACACTTAGTCACTCTGTTTGGTTGGGTGTTGAATAGAATATTTATTTATTCCATCGTTTGTATACAAAATATAACAAAGTTTATTTGGACCATCATTTGTGCACAAAATAGAACAAGTATTTAGATTAGAACATTTAAAACTTGACAAATTAATATYCTAAAGAGTGCAGGTAACTTACAGGTAGACTCTTTTTTCTCTGAAGGAAGGGAGGAAGAAATGTCTTTGCAAACCTGAAAAGTGCTGCAGGTAAATAGAGCAAAACAAGAGGTTTGGAAATGCATTTTTTCATTTCCTCATCTTTAAGATAAATATATAGAATTTTAAAAATTATATTTATATAATTAAATTTCAATTAACATTTGCTTTTGTAAACAATARTAAACTAAATTCAGCAATCACATTCTATGTCAACTCTAAATGTTTCTATTGCATGGAAAAATATTTCTCTGCCTCATCCAGATAGAGGTGCATTTGCTATGCTCTTGCAAACAAGTGTAATTGTCAAATCTACTAGATTCTGTCTGTGCGTGTTGAAATTTTTTAAAAAGATGATGTTATCCACATTTTAGAAATAACCCTACAGGTTCTCATTTGCTACTTTTTGTTTCTGACCATGGCCAACCAGAGAACACCAGCTTTTTATCGATTTACGTGTCTTATTCTCACAACACACTCTTTGATTCATTTTCTGGTGGCTGACTTCACCAGG
>NW_026623739.1:229337-230514 GCF_030028575.1 Malurus melanocephalus | reverse complement strand
ATTGCAAAGGTTACAATTCTGTGGATTTTATTCACAATAAAATATTTATTTTATTGAAACCGATATTTGATAATATTTAATGTTGATTAAATAACCTACAATCTTAAATGTAATGGGACAAATTGCATTGACTTTAGTGCAACTGAAGACTACTCAAACTGAAATGACTTCCAAACAATCTAAAACACACATAACCAAAATTCTCTTTGCTTAACGCTGCAGAAGTTCTATGTYAGGGTTCATGATTAGAGCAATCATATGACAGATGAAATGAAAAAAAGWTCCCAAGGAGTTCCCAGTAACCATAAGTTACTTTTAAAAGCRTGACAATGGGGTGCTTGAGCAATGGAGCAGTGAGGGAGTCCCCAGGAACAGAATTATGTTAATCCTCATTTTATTGACAGTTAATWGTTCAAAGATATTCAGGCAGAAACTGTAATAGAGTGTAAGGCTAAATTATAATTTGATGGTTGCTGATAGAAYGAAAACATCACCTCAACTTATTCTAATGCTAAGAAACAAAACCCAATGGAAATTAGTTTATGTAAATGACAGTATACTGAACTGGACCAAGACMCCASWWTGCCCATTAGTTTTGTTATATAMGTGTGAGTGACCAGTAACCAGTTTMTGWATCATTCTTTCTTTATCTTTATATAAAGAYAAARTAAAATATCTTTATATTTCCCTAAAGGTGTGCTACTTGTGTTAGGTGCCTGGCATCCTGTTCTGCAGAATGGGAAGAAAATATCTTAATGTGTTGATTAGCTCTTGTATACTGGGTGATAGAACTTTGCTTTAGGGACAAGTCTGTCCTCCATTCATTAGCAATTGGAGTTGCAAGAAAGAGAGAACTGGCTAGTAATCATATGTTTAAAATCATATGTTTTAGATTCTTAGATTCAGTTACCTGAGCAAATCAGAGCCAAATTAAAAAAAAAAATCTTGTTTGCCTTGCCTTAGGAAAGCCAAAAATTACAAAGACAAAATAATTCTCAATATTAGGTACCAAAACTTTTGTCCCATTGCCCCATGATTTTAGGGGAAGATCATGAATCTAGAGAAAGACAATTCCACAATTTATCTTCAGTAAATCTTATGCATTTATTTGAAAAATAAGTCTAAAAGAGGATGACATCATTTGTTTAAGTTACACTGCAAAAACAACTCTGAGACC
>NW_026623739.1:216510-227946 GCF_030028575.1 Malurus melanocephalus | reverse complement strand
GTTTACAGAACATGATTATGCAAAAATTGCCATGGATTGTTCATAAACACACCCTTCTAATTGTTTCCTCATTCAAGTGTAGTTAATATTACTACCCCACACTGATCATTCATACCACATTTCTGTGATTACACCACATTTCCATGTGTTGCTATTCACGATGTCTGTGTGAACACATCAGTGTTCTGGAACGTGTTCTATGTCTATAAAAAACTTTCTCAGATTATGCAAAATTATCAAAGCTTACACAGCAGTTCCCTTTAATAATGATTGTATTTTGTAAAGGATACTTGTGGAGACAGTGCTTATTTAAATCAAGATTTTATTTCTGAAGATTTGTATGCAAAGAATCTCAGTGAAATAGCTCAGCAGACAAGCTTCTGTCTGATCTATATAATAGCCAATATMTTTTTCTACAGCATCAAAAATTAAATAAGCATAAAGAAAAGCCTATAAACAGTTCTATAAATAAAAGATAACTTATTAGCAGTAGTAAYAAAAATAAAAGTTAAATTAAAAATGAAATTAATATTTATTGCTAATAACAGTCATCTAAACTGCATGGTGCTTTTCATTTTTAATTTTAAACTGGCATTCTAAAAAAAACCTTATTTTTACTTCCTTTTGGAAAACAGAGCATGCCAGGCTCAAAATCATTTAATTCAGCAAACCAGAGAAGTTCCAAAGTAGAAATTCAGTTTACTCAGTGCTCTGCTGAGCCTTGGATCACAGAACAACTCTATCTCCCCTGTTCACTATTCATTTGTTTGCACGGGAAGGAATGACAGAAAAGAAAGTCAAAAGACGTATATACTCAGGAAAAGATGTCCCTAAGGTTCCTCCTCCTCTACAGAAAGAAATAATAAATTAGCCCCTAGTAACACTCACTGACTTTTAATGTAAAAAGTGCTGCTTTTTTTTCATTGAATTTGCATATGAAAAAGCAGATGGTTGTTCTAAATCATTCTGAATTGCTGGTAGTCATCCTGGGAGGTAACTGTGACTACAGATCTTTTTGAACKTTGGTGACTGTCCAGCTCTCTGATCCACCCAGATCTCCCTGTAAGGCCTCTGCATCCTTGAGGGAGGACACAGTTCCTCCTGTTTAGTAGCACTGGCAAAGTGACATCATGTACATTTGACTTCTGCACCAGATCATTTATAAAAACATTAAWAAACACTAAACTGAAGCTCTGGAGAGCCCCACGGGTTCAGGGCACCAGCCTGATGTGACCCCATGTGCTGCAGCTCYCCAAGATGATGCTCAGTCCATTGCTCACCCATTCTGTGAAGGATTTGGCTGACTGTGCTGGACAAAATGTCCATTTTGTCTGAAAGGATATTGTGAGAGATGGCATCAAAAGCTTGGCTAAAATCCCAATCAACCACGTCTACCTGCTCCCCTTGGTCAGCTGGATGRGTGATCTTGACACAAAAGGTAATCAAGTTGGTAAAGGAGGATTTCCCCTGTGAACCTCTGCTGGCTGTGACTACGAACTGTGGTTTTTATTGAATTTCTTTTCCAATAACACCCAGAATAATCTCATTAATAATCTTACCAGGCACTGAAATGAGACTAACAAGTCTGTAGTTACCAGATTTTTCCTTCTTACCAGTTTCCAGCCAACTCAGACCTCTCAAGACTCCAAGACTATTGAAAAATAATGGGAGAGTTCCCACAATAACATCAGCCAGTGGTTGTCTTTTGAAGAAATATATAAGACAAACTATGATAAAGGCAAAGGAATCAAAAATTCTATGGATATGAGGCAAGTATAAATATATTTGAGGATGACAAAAGCAAATGTTTACTTCAAAAGGCAGGACAGTAACAGAAATAAAGGAAAAGATGGGAGAGAATTRTCAGGTCCGATCTGAACACGTAGTAAAGCAGAATGGTGGAAAAGATTGATGGATTTTTTTTTTCATTTTTAATGGACTTGAATGACTTAACACTCCTAGATTTTCTTAATGATTGCTACAATGTATTAACTGCAGCCTAATAAATACAATTTTTTGTCATTCCTAGGCGGCAGAAAAATGACCAGAACTGAAGATAGGAGTCAGCAGCAGGGATWTTGGGGCTAACAATTCTTGAACTCTAGAACTCTGCCAGGCTTGGTGCTGTGACCATCCTATGCCAAGGAAATTACTCAATATTAAGTACGTAATCTGGAACTTTAAATTGTTAAAACATTGATTACTTTTTAGTAGATTTTTTAGCTCTGCTAAAATGGGTTTTCTTATTTTTTTCTCTCTAACCAACTTTCAAGCATAGAGTAACATAAAATTTTGGCAATAAAAAAATAARAGAGATATTGTGTTTTAAACAGTGCACCTACTTAATAACTGTAATGGCATATTAATTATTTTTCTTTATTCCAAGGTGACACCTCCAGTCTATTTAGGCCTTAAGGTGTACCTACAGTGCTCAGCAATATGCAATCTGTTCAACAAACAACTTTATTCTGTATTCTGAACACAGTGGGAGTCTAAGCCTCCCCCGGCTGTAGGCTGAGTCAAATGCACAATTTAATTGAAGGTGAAAGGGTACATGCATAGACCAGAACTGAATATGAATTTATATTTGAAAGAAAACATTTTAATGTGCCATTTACCCACAGATTAACAATTGGATTATGTGCATTTATAGCCAGAGATATTTAGTTTTCCCTCTGTGAGTGATTAGTGAGGAATATTCTGACACTAACAACAATGAAACGAGAAGCACCACACATTTAGTAAGATCTGTACATGGAATATGAAAGATTGTTCACTCACTTTGCAAGCAAAGTTATACTTTTCTTCAAGGAACAACTTACAGACTTACATAAGTGTGCTAGATTTATGAAAATAATTCCATGTTTTAAGCTATTTGTATTATTGTGCAAATATAAATTTTAAAGAAATCTTCCCCCCAAAATACTTTTTTTGCTTTAAATATTTTTGGAAATTTGTGTTAATTAGTTAATTTTTATGGCTGGAAAATTCCTGACTTAATCTGAAGATAATAGAACTGAGTTGTTATGGAAATCAATACAATTCTGTAATTAAGTTTCTATAGAAACACTGATGTTCAATGTATGTAAGTGTTTTCAATTGAAAGGTTTTTTTTTTATTTTTCTAACCCAAATAACTTCCAGCTAGAACTTGGCTGACCAGCTCTCAACTGTCATGAGATTTATATAAGACAAAGAAGTTAAAATAACGATTATATTAATTTATTTATGCAAATTTTAAGGGGTTAATGTCTATAGGCCCACACTCACTTATTTGTGAGACTTAAAGTCACTTGGCGAGGCAAATTACTTTGAAAATTCTTCTAATTGAGAATTGCTTCTATAGAATATTTTTTTTCTTGCCAGAAACTGAATTCTCATAGTAACACTTCGTAACAGTTGCTTCAGAAATGCATGTTTTTAAGTCCAAGTTTTGACAGTCCAGTGATATTACAGTAAGGAGAAATTGCGCTACAATATAAGGCACTATTTTAGAGTTGAAATCATGTTTCAGGTTCATAATGCAATCAATGTTTTTATAAATTAAAGAGACATCTTTGCATTGGCTCAGCCTAATTTGGAACACTGAAAAATATATGGAATTCTACAAAAAGAAGGGCCAAGTCAATGACTTATTGTCTGGGTTAGAGACAATGTTTTCCGAGAGAAATGTTAYGGGATAAATGTTTCCTCTGAAGTGAAAAAGTTTGATAATTTTTTCCACCAATATGAAACAGATGTTTGGGCGAATGTGAAGAGAAAAATTGTTCATTAATAAAACAAGGTGCCCACAGGGGACAGATTAAAATTAAAAAAAAGTAACTGTTAGATATTTAAAAGTCTAGGAATGCATGCTGCCCCCTCCCCCCACAGCCACTTGGTGCCTGGTGTGGAGAAAGATGGCATGGCTCTTGTCCTAGGAAAAAAAGAAACAAAAGAAAAGTCCACGTGGCTGCTCAGGCAACAGTGGGAACCTGGGGCTAGTCTTCTCTTCATGGTGGATGAAATAGAGGGCTGTGTGCTTTTCTCTCGCCCGCGGCTTGTCCTTGCTGGCCGTCGGCTAATCAGAGCTTGCCTCTCGGTTTTTTGGACCAAAGCCCCACCGAATTCTCCAGCAGAAAATCACATGAGCCGCAGAGGGGATGGCAGTCCAGGGAGAGCTGTTTACCCAAGCTAACAAACCTGAGCTATCTAAGCAGCAACAACGTGACTCTCCTGCATGCAGTGAGATGAGTTCTCACAGCACCCAGATGAGCTACCCAACAACCACGCACTGGGCACCACCCACACTGCCTTCTCAGCCACCCCTGCCCCTTCCTCCGGGTCAGGTTTAAAGGCAAAAGCATATTTTGGTCATGCAAGCAGAGAGGATATAGGAATAGAGTGTTATCATAAAAGCAACCCAAGACATTTATTTCAGTCTGAGAAACACTGGGAGCCACATCTTGGCTCCTGTTTAACTTGTCTATCAGAATGTCCAGGCCCTTTTCTGCAAAGCTTTCTAGCCCAGCTGTCCCTGGCTCCATTATATGGGAGGGACAATATTATGATCTTCTCAACCATCCCCATCAACCCATCCCTCCAGTCTCTAAAAGTGTCCCTGAACAGAAACCCTGGTCTCAGTCTCCTTCATAGAGATTCATGGCTATTGCACACAAAACTATGAGTATGCACCATCCTAACTGCCTAAGTTAATCATCAAATTGTTCACTGGGACTGATCGCAGTATCAGTCCCACAATGACATTATTGGCATCTGACCACTATTTGGACATTTTGTTACTGATCACCACCATTTAAACTCTAAAGTCCAGGAAAATTTCCACCCAGTTTACATTCTACTAATTCAGTCCCCATGTAGATTTTATGTGCATTTTCTTTAAAGTTTCTAAATCTTCCAGAACTAAAGGGTAAAAAGGATCACAATTCATTCTAAATAGTATTGAAAATTATATTAGTTGCTTCCCATTTGTATTAAGCTCTGGGACAGCCTTAATTTAGCTTACAATCTCCACTGTGAACAAGAAATAGCAAAATACATACTGGATTTTATAGAGATGTATAAAAATCCTCTATTTGGTTCTGCATTGTTGGAAAACACACAATTTGCAGAGTTTAAAAATCCTTTATTAAAAATGTTATTAGGTATCTTTCATGTTACATTGTCTGTTTGAGGCCGAAAAGTACACAACACCACTAACAACTGCAACTTCTCTTATTTCTATAGGTACCTAATTATGTATTTAAAACCTTAGCTTTGGGCCACCAGTTTAGAAATTCTTTGTCTGTGGGACTATAAATAACATAATTCAGGAACAGAAATACAGTCCACATGAGTGTTTAAAAGTCTTCCTGCAACCTAGAAAAATACTGGTAAATTTGTATAGTGCAGAATTGGTTTGAACCGCCATAATTTGAAGCACTTGAATATTAGGGGAAGGAATTAGGATGCCATGGCCTTTTACTGAGCAAATTGTATTAATATCACTGTGTGATAAAAGCAACTGATGTCTTGGTAATATTGGTTGGAGGTTTCTCTTTCTTTAATTGATCACCCCCTTCACCTGCTCTAAATAATGAAACTAGAACAAGCTATGGAATATGCAAAGCTCAGCAGCAACTSTTACTCATTACATGAAATTCTGGTGTTCAAGGTATTAAATTTTATGTTTTGTCAGAGCAATGTTAAGGGAGAGAGGATAAATTAACTGTAGTCATAGGGGAAAGAGAAGGTGCAGGTGAGATTTCTYCCATTCACTGAAACTAATGGCAATGTATCAAGTACATAACAGGATCGGTGATTCATCCTGAATAACTGTTCTCTATTTTCTTGAATTTTAAGACTTTTTAAAAAAATCTCCTTTTATTTTTCAGTTTCCTAAAATGGCCTTTAAATTATCTGAGAAGACCCTCAGAGATATTAATGATGACACAAGTCATGARTGGTGAAATTAAAAGACATTTTAGTCTGCTTCTGACTTCAATAGTTCCTCGGAGGGTAAGAGAAATCTGTTTTTTCTTCAGAGTATTTAGCTTGTACAGTGCCATGTAAGCATATATATAATGCTATTCCATTTTCTACTGTATGGAAAATGACTGTAGGTTGAACCTCCGTGTTTCCTCCACAGAAGAAAACTCACCTGTTGGCAACAATCCTTCTGTTCCTTGCAGTTTTTTTTTCCTTATTTCTACACACACTTTCTGAACTGGRTATCAGTCCTTCAAACACACAAAATCCCAAGGGCTGTTTGTGATGGCAAAATACAAAACAGTTGTAGGCAGGAGTGTAATTTTCTTTGCTATTCTCTTCTGTCTTTTACCAGAATCTGACAACATAGTCTTGTTGAAATGGATAAACATACAAATTCCTTAACTAAAATATAGCATTAGGAAGCGGGCATTCTTTATTGGGCTGGATGTATGAGAAGAAATCTCCTCTGAAATAGTCTGCATGCTGAGGACACAAAAAGTCCCTGTTCAGATATTATATTTCACATACACATTTTATGCTTTCTGAGAAGAAACATACATAGGATAATCATTTCCCCAAAGCCATTAACACATGTTCCCTCCCCTCTATACACACATTCTTCAGTCCTGGGGGGTGTCTTTGGTGGTCCTTGGTGGTTAGTGACCCCAAAGTCATACCTGATCACCTGCCAAACTGGTAAAAGTTGGAATAACTGGGCTGCTTTCCACRTCTTCCTGCAGAATAAGCATTGTCCATAGGCCAGTGGTTTATGAAGAACAAGCATTGTATGAGCCCACAGGTAAAAATAATTCTTCATCTGGCAGCATTCTCTCCCTTTAAGGCTTGGGAAGCTTATTTTCRCTTCAAGCCTTTCTGAGCCTCACTTTACTTCTTTGCTAACCTCAAATAGGCTCCTCACGTTGCAACAGTATTTATGATTTTTATGCACTTAAAGCATCATAATTGCAGTTACTATTACAACAACAATCATACTTGGCAAAAACTCAACCAGTCAGTGAAAATCCAAGTTCTTCAAATGTTTCTTTAACCATCCATTTTCTAATCCTGTTCTTAATTTTCTGCTAGATACAGCAACAGGTTTTAATATCTTTATCTGATTATCCAATTTAGTAGTCATATTTAAAACATGCACACAAGTGTTGTTGTATAAATTCAAATAACCACACACTCTATTTGCATGTAACAATAATAAATCTAAAGCCAATCTGTTTCCTAGGCTCATTTTAGTTGTCGCTTGCAGTTGTTAATTTTTTTCAATAAATCTTAATTGAGTTGCMTCAGCTAAAGTTTGCATTTGTCCATGTGTCCATCATACGGAATAATTTCCTTGTATCCTTTCAAATTTGCATAGGTGTTATTTCCTTCCCACATGTGTTCTCRTATTTTTGTCAAATTACTGACTGAGACTCCCCATGGAACTGGATTTTCTGCTGAGGCTCGTATCAGTGAGTAAGCTGTTACAGAACTCTAAGCAAAAATACAAGTAACACAAATTCCCCCCACAAGAAATAAGATAGAAAACAGGCTTGTTTCCTTCATATTTTCATGCATAAAGGATTATCCTCCAGTTCACAATGACAGGGGATTACTGGTTTTACCCATGTGGGGTGAACCCAAGGCTGTGATAAAMCAGTCCCCAGAAGGAAGGATTTCTTCTTGATGTCTAATCTAAATCTTCTTCACCTTAAAGGTATTGGAAGATAACACTTGAAATATGAAAAACAAGGATTTAGAAGTATTTTAGTAACATGTGAAAGCACAGTTCACATGATGCTTAGAAATATCTTATAAAATAATTAGTGCTGATAATCCCCATCTCTGGACAGCCTGSACCTGTGCTCAAACTCCAGTGTTCTCAAAGTAACCTGCAAAGTTGAAGCATGTTAAAACAGAATCAATTTCTGTCTCAATAAATTATTGCCTTAAAAATACATTGTAACCACTCATTGAAAAAGATTATATTGCAGTTCAAGGGATAGTTTATTATTACTCCCAAAACCACATGTTAAATTACTGGACACCTATATTATCTGTATTTAATCTGATACATAGATTTATAAATTCTAGATATAGGGTGAAGCATATCAGGGTTAAAAACTAAGTCCTCAGCTGATGTTTATAATCATAAAAGTAATGTTCAAMGATTGTCTTATAAGAATATGTCAAATGCTATGCTGTAATAGCATATCTTTAATTCTCAGAGGGGCTTTTTCCAGCAACTAAGACYAATCTAGATAATTTTTTTCCCCTTCAAGGCTTATATTATTTTGAGGAAACCTTACAGATGTATAAAACAGTTTTTCTGGAAAAAATCTATTACTACAGGACTTAGATGAAATATACAGCAATAAATTTTCACATCGAGGTTTGAACATCAAAATCAATGACACATAAATATATTTGTAGGCATATTTAGTAATATCAAGGAAATTCAATTTTTCTCTTACATGTACACTGTGTATAAAACTGCCCAACAAAGATGTTTGATAGACAATTTTGTCAATAAAGGTCTAATTTGGATAATACATGAGGTATTTGTACTTGCAAATTTCCCTTTTGCTTTAAAACATTTAAAGGAATTATTTTTCAATTCTCTAGTAGTATGTGAAAATAAGGAGGTAAAATTAATAAGTAATATGAGTACTRGAGACATCTTCCAAAATATGGGATTGAATGCATAAATTTTTAGGATACTTTCATAAATAAAAAATATGATATTATATCACAAAAAGTTCATAGAATGAGTAGGAAAAAGCATAAGGAAGTGTGAAATAGAAAACAGCTCTGTGCCTTTGGAGGGGACAGTGAGAAGACTAAATTAAATTAAAACTGTTAAATCAAATTTAATTGATTAAACATAATAGCTATTCTTATTTATTATTTCAAAACAGATTATGGYTTTATTCTGGAAATTTTCTTTGGGGTTTTTTTTGCCTTTTTTTTCTTGGTGGTAGCTCTGAAGTTCATAAAACTTTACATTTGAATCAAACACATTGTTGAAATTGCAGGAAAATCTCCTCTCCAGAASCAGAAATGCCATGATTAATAATACATTAAATTAGAGTTTCTTCAGTTACATATGTGTGTCAAGAAAGCACAAGTGAGGACTTGATTTTGTCCTATCTGGAAATTAAAATTACCAGTATGATAGTGTTCATTTGTTCTTGATCAGTACCAAGGAAAATATACTCTTCCAATTGATCTCTTTCCTGGTTGTAACAAAAACAGTTCTTATCATGGATGATATTTCCCTCCAGAACAAATTTAGGATCATTTCAGCAGCCAGAGTAGCAGAAAAATAGAAAGTAAAATGCTTTATTCCAAAGGTTAATAAATKAAATTTATTATTATCACTCACAGGAAGCGGCTTCTTTATTTGCAYACAATTTTTACCATCAGAAAAACTACCCAAATGTTCATGAGGCTGCAATTATTTGCAACTTTTACCTAATATTCCAGTTAAGTTTCTGTCTGAAATGCTCTAGGGGACTTCATTCACCTAGGCACACAGAACTAACTAATAGGAATAGCTGAACTCCAAACAGATTCCTAAACTCTCTACATTTAACATCTTTCTTTGGATTCTTTTCTGAGAACAGGAAGGCTATATAGTTATTAATATTTGGAAATAGATATATGTACACCGTGGAAAATATTTAACAGCAGTATTCTGCATTTATGCTTTATTTTACTGATTAGAAGAATTGAAATAATTCCTTCCTTCAACAGCTCTCACTAACTTTTTCRGAAAAATCTTCTGTGGGAAAGGTCGTCTTACATTTGGCCGGGTTTTTCATGCAGGAATTCATTCTTCTTGCAGTAAAGACCCATTAAAAAAGAGAAAAAAATGGAAGGACACGTAGGATGTGAATGTCGTGGTTTGCTACCTTTTCTCTGACAGCACAATGACTTCTGATAGGGCAACCTCAGCTCAATCATTCCCTAAATTGAAAGCCCTGCAGCAGAAATTAGGGCTTGAAAACAACTAATTTAGGACTTCTTTGCCCAGAACCCTTTATCTACCTGCACAGCTTATACAGTTTCCAGTTTTTACATGGACATTCTAAAAGTAGTACCATAGACTGAGAAAAGTGTGGCTGAATTCAGGTGATTGAGTTATCTTTTCACTTTGTTCAGTAAGGAAAGGTTGGGTAATATTTCAAAATTTAAAATTTAGTTAACATAAATAATATCTGCACTGTTTATCCATCAAAGTGTAGATATAATTCCAATTTTTAAATTATAATTATATATTTTTAAAATAATTTCTTTATTTTTAAAACAGTAATGTATTATCAGGATGCTGATAAAGCTCAAAATGGGCTAATTATTTTATATGATTGGTTTAAGGGTAGCATATTCTGTGTTGAATGAAGAGGAAAAATATTAATTATGGAAACAAATATGGTTATTGAATTGAAATATAACTTGTTTGTTAGTATTTTAGCTTACAAGATTAAAAAATTCAGTTCATAAGGATGTAATAGTGAAATTTTGAGTCAGCTGATGCATGTTAACATTCAGCTTGATTACTGGACATTGAAGTCTTAAAGTCTTAAGGGACTTAAAACCTTAAGTCTTTAAGTCTTATAAAGACTGAAAATCTTAAAGCCTAGACAAATGCTTTGGGATTTTTCAGTGAAAGGTCTATGAATATTAAAATGAATGGTATTTAAAATTTTGGTCTTTATTTYACCCTCATGCATTTGTTAATGTCATCTGTTAAAGATTAAGATTCATCTTGAGTTTTCTTGACTCCTTTGGTAGTCAAGCCAAATTGTAAGCATTAGTTAGCTATAATGTTTAGCATGTTAAGAAAGCTGGAGATAATTCTTCTATTTTGTAGATAAAATAGGTATAGGCTCCATTCCAATTTGCAGGCACTTAAAATAAGTTAATTATAGAATAGGACAAGAAGGCAGATTTGCATTTCAGAATTTTAGGGTGTGCAAACAAATAAAACTTGGATCAGAGCAAGTTTTCATCCTGGTGGGAACAGAATATCTGTAAGGATTCTCTTGCAAATTTAATTTTTCAATTACACTATTACAGTTGTATTCCAACATCCAGATTTTAACTATTGTTGTTGTTGGTATTGTTGTTTTCCCTAGTGACTGAAATCATATTTTTCAGGAAAAAAAAAAGATAGAGAACAAATTTTTCAGTGTCTGACAGSAGTACCATATCAAAAAATCCAATTAAAGCATCATAGGTCTCTCTATGYAAGGCAGCTTATGGCCTTGACAGCCAGAGTGATTTAATTGACAAAGGATTCTTAAATATCAAAGAATGGATTGGAATTGATTGTTCCTAAAAGGATGTTCTGTCTAGAACCCCCTTCTCAGAAGTGTTTCACTTGCCATTTTTTACCTCAATCTGCTTATCTGAGGCAATTTTGGTCAAGAAGAGGTTGCATAAACTAAAGGTCCATAAACTCTGTCACTGG
>NW_026623739.1:206873-215570 GCF_030028575.1 Malurus melanocephalus | reverse complement strand
GGGACACCAAACACTATTTTTTTAAATTACATTTAGCAAAATAGTTCAGTATTTAATCAGTTCAGGAGCAAGGATTCCATATGGAATTGCATCACTGGTGGATGAGGGAAGAGCGACTGACAGCATCTATCTAGACTTGTGCAAAACATGTGATACTGTCCCATCAGACACTTGTGTCTAAGCTGGAGGAAAACAGATGGATTTCATCTATGGACCACTCAGTGAATAAGGCTGGATGGTCACACTCAAAAATCGTGGCCAATGTTTTGATGTCCAGGTGGAGCAATGATCCCTGAGTGTCTCTCAGGGATCCATACAGGGACCAATGTTATTTCACATCTTCAGCACTGACATGGACAATGGGACTGAGGGCACTCTCAGCAGGTTTGCAGATGGCACTGAGCTGTGTGGGGCAGTCACATGCTGGAGGGATGGGATGCCATCCCCAAGAGACCTGGACAGGCTAGAGAGATGGGCCCATGAGAACTTCAGGAAGCTCAACAAAGCAAAGTGCAAGATCCTGGGTCAGGGCAATCCCAAACACGGATACAGATTCTGCCTTGAGTAGATTGAGTATACCTGCAGAGAAGGACTTGGGGCTGATGATTGATCAAAAACTGAATATGAGCCCACAGTGTGCACTCACAGCCCAGAAAGACATTCAGGTCCTGGGTTGTATCAGAAGTGTGTCCAAGGTTGAGGGGGGACATTCAAACCCTTTACTCTGTTCTCTGAGACCACACCTGCATTCAGCTCTGGGCCGCTAGGGTAAGAAAGATGGCTCTGCTCAATGAGTCCAGACAAGGGCCATGAAGATATACAGGGGCTGGAGAACCTCTTATGTGAAGATGCTGAGAGTTGGGATTGCTTAGAGAAAAGAAGAGAAACTCCAGGAAGGGGCTCCAGAGGATATACGGAGAGGGACTCTTTATCATGCAGTGTAGTGCTAAGAGGAAGGGTATGAGTTTCAAACTGAAAGAGGACAGACTTAGATTTGACATTAAGAAGAAAATCTTCCCTGTTAGGGTTAAGGAAGAGCCTTATAGAATGAGCTCCTTCACCTCTATTAGATACCATTTACCCCGGTTCACTTTCACCCACCCACTGCAGTTTGGAAAGGGCTCAAGTTGCAGGTCATGGGACCAGGGAGCTGCTGGTATGATTGACATGTGATCTCCTCCTCTGTGATTGGTTCATGGGGCGCATGGCACCACATGATCAGAGATGTGATTGGATAGAAAGGTTGGTGGGCAGCAACACTGCACCAGCAACCAGCCAATCCCTGTTTGGCCTGAGAAAGTTGAGAATATAAAAAAGCACAGCTTTTTGAAAATAAGGGATTTCTTTGAACCAGCTAGAAGAGGTGTGTGTCTCTGTTCCCCCATCGTCACACTTCCTTTGAGCCCCTGGCACAGGTTCCATAGTACCATCCCTGTAAGTGTCCAAGTCCAGGCTGGATGGGCCTTGGAGCAATCTGGTCTAGTGGAAGGTGTCCCTGCCTGTTATAAAAAAATTTAGAGAGATGCCTCTGCTCAAATTAATGTGAAAATGAGACCGTGTGCCAAAGTCAATAGTATAGATTTTATTTAACAGTAAATGAGAGAGAGAGACAGAGAGAGAAAGAAAAAGAAAGAGAAAAGAGGTGGAAAAGTGGTAGGGGGAGAGAAAGAAAGTGACAGAAACAGATTAAGCAGAAAATATCACCACTCTGTGGATCCCAATGGCATCCYGTTGATCCTCTCCACCTGCTCCTCTTAGTGGTGAGGGACCCCCAAAACACATGGAATCCAATGGATGAATATACGTTTGGGYCAGATGGGAACACCCAGCTACAGTTTGGGTTGGTGAGGTGGAGCACGGCATGTTTGGCGCTTTTGCAACATTCTGAAGCAATTGCTTGCACCACTTTTCCTCACATGACAGTAGTCATCTGCTGCAAGGCCTCARCAATGAGTCTGGGGAGCACTTTGGGGGTCTTTGATGGATTATGACACCTGYTCAGCTGCCTCTCATGTGAATGTCCTGYGGATGTGGTCTTCCCAAAGTTTTACACTCAGCAGTTCATGTAATGGGGCATGGGTGCTCACTGCCTCTGACCAGAGGTTATGCCCCACACCCAGAACTCTCCTCACCCCCCTTTATTTGGGGTGGAGTCTGTGCAAAYCTGGCCTCAGCAGGTGACCCTGTAGGCTATGGCATCCCCCAGCCCAAACCCAGCCAGTGATGGTTTTCACCCAACTGCTGTGTTTGGCTTTTTTTGTGGATGCATGCCTTGTTAGCTTTTTCCTAGAGCTGAGATAATTGAACAAGAGTGTCACCTTTATCTCCAGTTCCCTTAGACAGCTTAACTCACAGYCCAAGGTTCCATYAGGAGCCATATTCAGTGTAGGGWGGGCTTCAGTGTTGCACCTTTGTTGGTGCAGCTTCGTTATACAATTTTGCTATAATGGGCAGAAGTCCTTCATAACAATGTTTTTAAGCCATGAACCACAAGATTTCAGTCTCTCACACTGCCCATGGCAGAGGGTGCAACAAGATGGGTTTTAAGGGTCCTTTCCAACCCAAACCATTCTGTGATTCTCTATGTCATTGCCTGATTCCACAATYCTATTATTTATACCTTTTTGCTTTTGATCAGCTCCAGCCCTATATTTTTTTTGTCTTTTAAATACTGTTTTCACCTTAATGAAAAGTTTCAAAAGCCATGTAGGTGAGAAAAGCCCTGTAATCATCACCTGTGTTTACTATCTTTCTGACATCCTTGGGTATAAAATTACCTTGATTACCAGAGCCTTGTATTGATAGTCATCATATAGACAAGACTCTAGGCAATGAGCAGTGAGAAGATGGTGTATTTACAATATATTGATTATTCAGATGGCAGAGACAAACTGGTCAGTAATCACATTGTAAAAAGCATTCCTCTGAGCCTGATTATATGAGAAAAATCTGTGACATTACTAAATCAATGTAATTTCCTGTGTTGTATTTACAAAGGTGTTGATGTTACTACCCAMATAAAATAAGACCAAAATAATATACACATATATAAAATTTACTTTGTGTACTTCTGCAGTAATTGTAAGATACATATGAATACAAAGGAGAATTTTAAGCTGTTAGCAATACATATCTAGGAAAAAAAAGATACATCACACTGCTTTTTCGCCTTCAGCTCAGCAAGAGCCTGTAGCAAGYTTTGTTTTGTCTGTGATGTTTCAAAACCAAGAGCAGTCATAACTGGTTGCAGGTGTAGATCTGAAAGCTAGTCTGGGCTCAGCATGTTTATGTCATAGTTAAGGCTCTTCAAATTATTTTCCCTGCAATAGCTTGGTCTTAAAGCTCCACCCAGATACATAGATTGCAATAACTATACTTTCATTCACTTGAAGAGCTAAATGTTGTAGTCATCACCTGTTCATCCTCGGGGTTTTTGCACCACAGACTATTAAGAACTGATAATTGTTAACTAAACAACCATTTAACTACAGCTCAGTTCCTAGTGAATTACTGGTAATGGATATGTTATAAAATCATTAGCCAAAGTGCCTGCTAAACTGTCTGAAATGTAATATATTCTCCATAATCAAGCCCTGCAAACAAATTTTGTTTGCTCTTTTCAAATGCCTTTAATTCCTTAAATTGCTAAAATCTTACACAAAAAGAACAGTTTTAAGAAGTTGAGATTTAACAATTTTCCCAATTGTATCAGTGATTCAGTTAAAATGGAGAGCTGTGATTGGTGAACAAGGATTCTGWTCTCAGTTCTGTTGATACAAGCATATAATAAATACAGTGAAAGAATATATATATATATAAAATATAGGAACATCTCCTGAACAGAATATATATCGGAGCCAAATCAAGCCCACTTCTAAATATTGAATCATACCCCTTGTGTGCAAGGAGCTGGACCTGGAATATGGACCTGGAGTATGTTATGATATCCAGCAAAAGCTCTTTTGAGCCTGTTTGACATCTTGATTGTTCAGATAACACATCCATACCTGCTCTTAAACAGGCCAGGCCCCTGTGGCWCTGCAGATGAAATAGAGACATCCTTATGGTTTAGAAATTTGTCCTAGTTTATTAAAGACTGATTATTAGCCATTCATTCCAAACAGTGAGTGGCTATTACCAAAAATAATGATGTTGTATTGCTCATGCAACCACCAGCATGCCAATGTAAGTGGTCCAGTACATGCTCCTYATCAGACCAAATTTTCAGATGTGATTCATGGTGTTTATAGACTCCTAGCCAACATTAGCAGTGTTACTAATTTGATGCTAATATAATGAGCTGACCATCTTTCATCTTCTCTGAAGTTGTTTATTATGGTAATAGGGCCTCTTACTCATTAAACCTTGTCAACATAACTGATGCTTAATAGAGTAGCTAAAAGATTATTAAGAAAAATTGCTATCAAGAACATGATGGAATGAATAAACCCTTCTGCTGAAGGTKTCCTTTGGGGAAGAATCTCATTTCAATACCATGTGAAGATTTGGTTAATTGTTGCCACCTGAATACATGATTCCCAGAATACTCCAACGAAATGAAATCAAGAGATAGAATGAAATTTGAGCAGCAGAAAAATAACACTGTAAAGTTTGCAAAAATAATAAGGAAAGTGAAATTATTTCCGAGGAAGGATACACTGAAAGTACTGAGCAGGTACATTAAAGAGGWGTGTTCCACAAACTGGGGCTTGCAGGCAGCAAGTGCCACAGGTCTCCTGAATGCCCCTCTGCTCCCATCTTCATCAGTGGCAGAAGACTCTTAAGTGTACTACACTCTWAAGTGTAGCATTTTAAGTTTTTTGATCTACACAAAAGCCACTTCCGTGGCCCCCCCTCCAAAAAAATAGGCCATGCAAAAACCAACACAACAGTATACAGCAAAATTAATTTAGGTTCTTTGTCTATCGGTCTTCCTAATTTTTTAATTCACCTAGCTGATTAATAAGGTATCATTATTAGCCATACTATCATCATTCATGTTGTGTGAGGCTTACATTTCTGAGTGTTCAATACAATGTGACTTCGACAAAGGGTCACAGTTATTTTAATACTGACAGCACAATAAGTATAATTGTGATTTATTTGGATATTTCACTGTTCACTTGTTTCACTGCWTTTTAATAACCTTTTTTAATGAGAATCAAGAATTGGGCTAACATCCTATATAAAGGATGCTACTTAAGGGTATGATCTGGTGAATGGTATAGGTTTGATTCTTATCTACTTTAGTTTTGGTTACAGTCAGAGAGTAATATTGTATATTATATATATATATAATTATGTATTATATATATTATATTGATATAGAGTATATCAATAAAATTTGATCTGAGCAATTGGCATGCAATTAGAAAACATGCTCTCAATTTATGGACATGAAAACATAATGAGATCAAATTTCTCTCAAAAGTTTCTGAAGTGATTCATTTTGTTGGATTCATTAGCTACTATTGTGACCTTTAATGTTAGATTTTTCAGTGCTCATATTCTCTTTAAAGCATGCTGCTGCTGCTTTATTAACAATAATAAACCTCCACTGAGACAGTGTTTAGCTCACCCTGTGCTGTCTATTTTCCTGAGTACATTTACAATCTGTAACAAAGAAGGTAAAACTCCTATTACTGACCCATTTGCAACAGTGAACAACCACCAGAGGGCTTGTTTCATATCCCAAGGTAAAGGAAATACTGAGAGATGCCCTGAATAGTTTTTGTGTTATGTCTGTATTGTCTGATGGACTCAACTGTGCTGTCCTAGAGCATCCTGTGGCACTCGTGTAGCACAGCCAATCCCAACTTGTCTTCTATGCAGACACCCTTGATAGGAAACTACAGTGTAGATTATCTCCCTTTAAATTGTGTTTCAGCAGGGTTTGTCTGACATATCTGGATGTTCTTGTAGAAAAGCTGTCAAGATGTTTTGAACACTGGCTCAGAATCTTCTGGTGTACCACGCTGCAAGAGCAGACAACTTCTTTGTTCATTATCAGCAACAATTATAMAATAAAGATTCTTATTGAAGATTTGCTTTTCTGATTAATTTGATAATGATATTTAAAAATTTGTACCTGTGCTGGTGGTATTTATACGACAACCCTAAATACAGTCTGGCAAATGCTTTTGCAAATCTCAGTCTTTTTCTCATTCCTTTCCAGTGGCTGKTGGCTGAAGATCTCTTGGTGGTGTTATTGCCATTTGGTTTGGGTTGTTACTCACTTTCACAGTTTGTCCCAGAGCATTAAGTTACCAAACCAGCTTGTCATTCTGATGGCATTGCAGATAGCATTTGAGTCATCCCCTGGAAGCTGAGATGCTGCCTTTGCTGCTTTCTTCATTTGTGCCCCTTGCTAGGGCATCTCTGCATACAGAAAACACCTCACAAGCCCCATCACTGCTGAACCACTGAGATGTTAGTGCCAAATGTACCACAGCCATCTTAAAATGAGGAGGAGAAAAATAAAAGGCAGATATCCTGGTACAAGTGAAGTAAATAAATCATAGGACAGCATGCAAATTATCAAGCAAATTTTCAGAAGCAAGGTGTCACTACACTGAAACCACACTGCAGTGAGATCACAAAACCATAGAAATAGAGAATCAGAGAACTTCAGGATGCTTTTGGTCCCACCCCTGCCATGGGCAGGGACACCTTCCACTATCCCAGGCCAACCAGCACCATCCCAATGTCCAGCCTGGCCTTGGGCACTGCCAGGGATCCAGGGGCAGCCACAGCTGCTCTGGGCACCCTCAGGGTGCCAGGGCCTCCCCACCCTCACAGGGAACAATTCCTTCCCAATATCTAATCTATATCTACCCTTCTTCAGCTTAAAGATACTGGAAAGGAAGATGAAGTTTGAAATCTGAAAAATTTTGAAATCTGGGGATTTCTGGCAAATCAGTAACATGTAGAAGTACAGTTCAGGTGCTATTTAGAATTGTCCTATAAAATAATTTGTGATAATAATGAGGTCAAATTTTATGTAATATCTTGATTTTTTTTAGAGTGTCTCACCAGCTCTTCAAGARAGAAAAGCTTYTTCATAGGTACTTTCAGTACAAGCRTACTGACTCATAGGACAGAAAAATTCTATTGGCTCACTATCAAAAAAAAAAAGCCAAGTGCTTTGAAAAGCTGAATTTGTGGGACATAGGGAAGAAATAGATCTGTTGCACATTCTCCACTCTCTCTTTTGATTTCCCATTATATTAGCTACTTTAGTCAATATATCTTTATAATTTATTTATTTCTCTATTTTTTGTAGTAAAAATTATATTAACCAAAACCATCTTTTCCTTGCATTGTTTAATTTTCAATTTTCAATTTTCAAATTATTATTATTATTTGACTCCAATTTTCAAATGCTTATTTGAAACATGGAGGAAAATTCATGTGGTTTTCTCCATAAATAGTAAAGGTAACTATTGGCAGCTTGATTTATCTGTCTCACAAGCTAGACAGTTACAATGACAAAGTTTATTCAAAAAGTATCAATTTATTGATATTGTCACAGTTAATGTTATGCTTATTTGAACTGTACGTTTTTATTGCATTGGCACATTGAATTAAAATGAACCCATTTTAATTCACAGGATCAAGGCCTTCAAGGTACTCTCAGAAGAAAAGTGTCCAAGTGCATCATAAATCTGGAATGTTTAAAGAAGCCTTATTAGTGCTATTGACAAGAATGACACCAATTTGTGAAAAGCTATGGATTTCCTCTCTGCAGCAAACAGCAGGTGTGACATTCCAAGGTATCAACAGGCCTCTTGAATCCTATGAGTGTCGTTTTATTGGATTTAGGTGTCCAGGTTTTGGCAKTGGGGGCTGCAGCAGTGTCTCTTTTAGAGGAGATCAGGAGCTGAGCTGTATTAGTCACTGATAGTGCCAACTTATTCCACACAGTTTCAAATGCATCACAGAGCAACCACTGGGCAAAGCTTGGCCTTATTAGAAAACTGCAAGAATATTTAAGAAAGGGCAAAATGCTACACAGGCAGTGACAAAAAGAGAAATGAGGGAAAAAAAAAAAAAAAAAAAAAAAAAAAAAAAAAAAAAAAAAAAAAAAAAAAAAAAAAAAAAAAAAAAAAAAAAAAAAAAACAAACAAGATAAGATTGAGGGGGAAAAAAATCCCTAGGCAACAGTTATTGAGGTATTTAGAGAAACATTTTTTTTCTCCACACCCCTAGACTTCAGTGAGAGGAGTCTTTCCTGGCCCCTTTCCAATCTCAGTGTTCTGTGATTTTTCCTGGTTTATTTGATGAGGCAAAAAGCGACGCAGGAGGTTGGAATCAGGTTGTAATGGGTTTGTTTCTGCCATACATTGTTGACCTAAGTTTCCTTACGCTGATCCTTACTTCTTACGTGTTTCCATTCCTTCAGCATGAGTCTCTGGCCTGCAGACCCTGAGACACGATGGGGCACCCAAAGCTGCATCCCTCAGGGTTTCTCCTGCCTCCTTCCAAGAGTGCATCTCCAGCTCTGTCCCCAACAAAGCCCATTCCACAGATGTCCCCATTCCTCCCAACACTTTTTCAGATCTCCCTCCAGTGACTGCCACTCAACATATCTGAGCAGAGACTCCACGTACTCCTACGACTGATCTTTGTGCACATTAGGATGCAGAGKCAGCAGCAACAGGCTGTGAGAATGATGGAGCAGGTCATGAGGACACCCTG
>NW_026623739.1:194604-205604 GCF_030028575.1 Malurus melanocephalus | reverse complement strand
CTATTACACTGGGTAACTGAGGTGCAACCAACATAATTTTGAAGTAAGCATTAGTAAACTAAATGACTATAAATTAAACTCTTTTAAAGATTTTAAAGCAATAATTCTGAAAATGTTGATCTAGGCATTACACCCATAGTTGCATTTGTTATTGAAAAACATTGTCAAAATCAAGCCTTAATCATGTTGAGAAAAAAAATGTGTTTGAGGAACATCAGCAGAGAGCAGGAGGATCAGTCACTCTTGAAAGCTAAAAAGAAAGCAAGAAAATGTATAGAACCTAAGGGAAACAGTGACCTTAAAATGGCAGAAATGGCAAATCCTTGCATGAAAACTCTCATAGCATTTTGGTGAAAACTATTCAAAGAAAGTTGGTGAAAAGTGAATTTTTCTATAGTAAAACTGGGATAGCAATGAATTTTTGTGTGTGAATGTGGAGATATYAGCCATAGGATTTATCAGGATGTAGAACTGAGGATATAAATTACTCTTTTCCTCACAGGAAGAAAAAAAATTAATTAGAGGTGAACATATGAAATATATGAGCTCCTATTACTGCATCAGCTGCTTTTTCAAGCTGAAAGTTTTAATCTGTTCTTCCTGATAGTGTTTTGCAATGCCTTCATTTACTGGATTTTCACTCAGAATTCTACATTCCTGAAGCACTGTTTAAAAGGAAATGCTTAGGAAAACTGTAATTGAGAATTGGAGAAAACACTTTATTTGAAAATTAGYTTTTGCAATGCTGTGAAAGGGATCATAATGCAATTAAACAATCAGAAATTCTTTTGCTTGTTTTTCATTTTCCTATGAGTGAAACAAAAGGCTCTTGCAAAACACTGAAGTAATTTTAAGGCGTTTCTTCCTAAACATCATGGAATTGTGCACTTTACCTCATTTACTGTCATTTCAAGCTTTTATAGTTGTGCAGAAAATACTCCTTGGAAACCCCTCTCGAGACAAAATAGACTTTATTTTTATGGTATGTTCTTAAGGCATGTTACAGCATTCAACAGAGAAGGATCCTTCTCCTAAAGAGTGATTTGGAATTATGGAGCAAATGGCTTTACTAAAGTTGATGACTTTCAGGAAGTCCTTGAACTAAAGAAAAGCTAAAAGAGACACATCTTAATGCATCTGCATTAAAAAAAAATTTTATAAATGTTGATGACAATTTAATTCCTATTAAATTTTACCACATGGGTCCTCCCTATTTACATTATCAATTTTTTCTCCTGTTATTATTTACATTAATATAGTTTTACTTTTGTTCTGAAGTAAATTCTAGGAAATCTTTTTGAATAGACCAAAAAAGATATTTTAGTTTTATATATATATATATATATACACGCACATAAATGAATTGGTGAATCCATTATTACCTGTACCCTGTATGCACAATTGATTAATACACTACTATGTATCACAATATACTGAAACGGGGGGCAAAAATCAAAGACTCATTGCAGGTCTTTCCATCAGTAAACCAGAAGAGTTGACACATATCAGRAAAACAGCTTTTTATTTCTCTTCTTATGAAAGAGTTAGATTTTTAGTGGTCACCTCAAGTAAATGTAATGGTATATCTTGTCTTCTGCATAAAAGATTTCAAGCCAAAACAAATATGTATTGACATATACGTTGTAATTCTTTTCATTCAATCTCTTTGAGCAACAGAYCAACAATTCCAAGATCCAGAGGGCTGAGTTGGAATAGCAGATTCCCTTTAGCAGTACCTTAGGGGTATAAATTGCCCTGTTCAAGTCACAGTGGCTAATCCAAGAATTTTCAACAAGCATTGAAACTCTCACACCTGCTGGGGCAGCAGCACACATGATCACATACATAATTACTTTAATTTTGGTTTAATTCAACTTCAGACCTAATSTCATGATAAACAAGTGCAGATTCTTCTTCCATAAACTGGAGGAGGCGCAGTGCTAAAGAACTTCCCAAATTTGCCAAAGAGTAACAAATAGAAACTAAGAGATTCTGTTCAGTGTTAATAGCTCTGTTCAGACCATATGCAGAATTCATTATAATGTTAAAACTAAGACAAAACATGCAAAATTAAACCTGCCATAAAAAAAACCCTGACCACTTGAAAATTTGAATTTTTTATTTCATATTTTGTGAGGAATTTTGTTTAAATACAGTAAACAGGATTCCTATTTTAAAATTTARATTAAAATATCGGTGGTTTTACTTAATTTTTGTGAAATCAAAGAGATTTTTGCAGGTTTTTAAACACAAAGTTCAAAAAATTAACAATGAATTCCCGTAATATCTTGATTTTTTCAAATCTTCTATTCCTGATTAGTGACAGTAAAATAATTGAAACATTTTGGTTTTTTGCTTTGGAAAGTTATTCATGGGACTATGACAGAAGTTGGTTTCTGAAGTCTCCCTTCCTACCCAAGACACCAGGAAGATATAATTTACATTACACCTGCCTCATACCTGCCTTTACATGCAATACATGCTTTGAATAAGTAGATTTTAATCATTATTGTATCAACAGCCTAGATGAAATAGGTAATGTTTCACATTTTAAAACTATAATATAGCACAGAGAAAGGAATTATATAATTACATTAAAATGTATTTTATAGTGAAAAACTGGCAATAGGGTTCATCATCCCCAGTGATGCTTTCTCATTTGATCTATATTGGAAGTCAAAAATTACAACAGTGACAAGGAAGAACACCAGCTCTAGAGGACTAATTAAAATGTACCAGCTCAATAGATCTTAGTTCATCTTCACATGGAACCTCATTAAGGCAAAATGATCTGTACAAATTAGTCTTTCCAAATAGAACCACTGGCAATTGTTAATGAGCTTTCCATGTAAAGTATCATTTGTCAAATTACAAAACTAAACCAATCAAAGACATACCATGCTAGATTATGTCTAATGTCTATTTGTTTAATTGGGAGATTGGTTCATTTTTTTTATGCAATCTTGTATTCAGGATTTAGTGACCTGCTTGCATCAATGTCAATATTTGGATGTTTAAAGATAAGTATATTGAAATTACTGTTTATAACTGTTAGCAGAATAGACTTTAAGTTCTATTCACATTCTAGGCAATGAATGTATTTCCAACAGTTAACAAAGCAGAGTAATCAATTCTTTTAAAGAATAAAAAATACAATTAAGAATAAAAAAAGCCTAAAATGAATGGAAGATGCAAAGGCTCTCAGGTGCCAAGTGAAAAAGCAAGAGTTGAACACATTCTGTTGTGGTGTGTAAGGTACAATGAGAAAATATTTCAATGCTTAAAACACTATTGTAGCTCTAAACAGTAAAACAAGAGGTAGAAGGTCTTAATTGAAACATGGAAAATCTGTTTCCACTTTGCACCTCCCCTCCTGTCCCTCCTGCCCAATCCAGAGTGCTCTCAGGGAAGATAAAGGGTGCAATGAATTTTTCCTGTAGATTCAGAGAAAAACCCTACTATATATTTTCACACAGGAAATTCCTTATATGTGAAAAATAATAAAATATGTAATCATGTGAATCAGAAGAAAAGGTTAGTTTCTTGATTAAACAATCTGGAAAGGACCTTAGGAGATTTTCTGACCATCTCTGCCTCAGTCTGCATCACCTAAACCTAAAGCACTCCTGATAAATATTTAAAAGACAGTTATAAATGAATTCTTACAAAGATAGAAAGGATATGACTATTTGCAACAGGCAGAGAAATATTAGTGTATTTTGACATTAGCTATTTTGAAATTACATGAAACTGGTCAACTTTATCTAATTAAAAAAAAAAAAAGGTGGAACAGCAATGCATTACTTTGAAGAGAATTCTGAGGATAGCAGTAAAAATAATTATAGCCAAAAGAAATATGTTTTAAAAGGCTGACTGGAAAAGTTAGCCTGAATGATGTCTGATGATTTTTGCCTTTTCTTTTATGTCCCCTTTTATATATTTTATATAGCTTCTAGACATTTCTGTACCCTTTATGTATCCCTGTACCCCTTAGCCCACATGCTTGTAATTCCTGCAGAAATCCCAGCTTAGTTTAGGAGTTCTGCTGGGCAGAGAGACCAAACATCCTCAGGAAGGGCTCAGTGTGCTCTGTGCTATCTTAAACCCGAGCTCAGCCTTGGGTGAAGCCTCTGTCCAGAACATCCTGTGTGAACTGAGCTCTGGCCTCATCTGGGGTGGGGGGATTCTTTAGAATTCTTTAGAATAGGGGGATATTACTTAATTTGTTAAGTTTCTTATTGGGGAATCCTAGATAAATATGCAAAATTGTGAAGTCTGTAAGAATTGTATCCATGCTATACACAGGTGTGCATTTTGCCACCAAGTTGTGCACCTGGGATAAAACCCTTTTATCCCTTTAACAATGTCTGTGTCATTATTAAAAACTGGTCGATCAAGGCAACAGAATAGCCTTACAAAGATCATGTGAATAGATAAAAGGCTGATAAAATAGCTGTTTAAAAAGTAAGAAAAATACCTGTCTCCACATTGGATAGTACAGAATCAGAGCTTTTTAAATAGATCGAGAAATGAAGACTCTAGAGAAACCATTCTAATGGGAAGGGTGGGTAGATTTTGGAGATTGGGACACTTAGATAAAACTGATGATGTCTTTAACGTCCTCTCACGAGACAGAATTTTTACAGGAGCTCTTGATAATCTTTCTAGATGTGCCTGTTGGAGATTCCAGGGAAAGACCAAGAACAGCCTTTGGCAGCTTCCTGTGYATTAAACAGTGTTCATCGTGATATACACAGCTACAGAGTTTACAWATCCAAATTGCACCCTCACATGGGCTCTCAGGTGTATTCTGGGAGTCACAACAGGACACAAAATAACAGACACAAAATAACAAACACAAAAATACACAGAAAAGGAGGGTGAAAAAGAGAGAGAGGTACTTTATTGTGGGACAAGCCTCTTTTATCCACTTTAGCAACCAGTGCATACATTTGTGTCAAACATACATTGGTCAAGAGACAGCTGTTTAATTAGTAATCAGTACATAATTGGTGAGTTTGCAAAAGCTACAGTATTAGTAATGTTTATAATTTCCAGCCACCTGCGTTATCAATTCTACATTCCAATCTCCTTTTCTCAACAGTAGCCAAGGTTGTGGTATTCCTCCTCCATGTAGGCTGTTAACACTCCCTTTCTTTCCCCAGGACTCAGTCATACACAATAATTGGCTGAGTTTCAGAATCAGGGCTTGTGGGGCCACTTTTTTCCCCCACACTCTGTGACAACTGCAGGCACTGTATCAGCCTAATAGTGTCAATCTCCTGTGGCATCATAACCTTTGGAAGAATGACACAGGCTTCATAGATCCTTCTGTGTGATGAGTCAAAGTCATATGGAGTAATGATAAAGTCTGTAATTTATTCTGCAGCAATGTTTGATATGACAATCAAACAACTTGTTTGGGCCTAAKGAAGATTTCATTTTAGGACAATAAATTAATACTACTTATAGCCAAATTTCCTGATTCGTTGGAGTAACAACAGCACACTTTCTATGAATCATGGATGATTTTTGCTTAGCATTTTTTAACCTTTGTAAAAGTTACTTATCTTCTTACCTTATTGTTTGGTCAAAAATACATTTTTGTTTTTATTTCTACAACTAGCTCATATGTTGTCACCTTTAATATTTCTTATATTGACTTTAATGTATCAACTCCCATGCACTGTTTTTGCAAGGTATGTAAGCACAGGCATAAGGGCTTGTGTAGTGAATTATGCACTAAAATCATCAATCTGTAAATTACCAGTTAGATAAGGTTTTATAAACTGYCCTTGATTCAGGGAAACTAATATGACTAAATTAATCTTTATTAAGCTAATTTCTGAAAGCTGTTTTAATAACTTAATATAATATTTACACCTTTGCAAATCTGAAGTACAGCACAGGGAAAAAGACAACTGCAGAACACTAAGGAATTTACAGCTTATGAATGTATGAATGAATGTACTAATTTACTTATTTTCTTCCAGTAATGATGCATTAAAATATTCTTCACATCTTCTTTGGTTTGCAGATTAGGATCTCTGCCTTTCCTGACATTTCATAATTCTCTGTTTAACCAATCTGCAGCATACAGAAGAATCATTTCAGTCTGCCAAAGAGCTGAAACTGAATGGTTTCCACTCTTTGTTCCCCAGCAATTTTTGAATCTGTTTTTAGTGGTCATCTTGCTTTTTCAAAATTTTGCATTGTATGTGCTAAGCAGGCATTCAACTATGTGTCTGCATTTTTTTGTGATATCAATGTAAAACCATTATATTATTTAAATATTTATAGYATTAAATAATTTAAAMMTTCATTGATCTTGCTTGTGTTTTTKTATTTCCTCRGCCTAAGTGGTTTTCCTCTTTTATATATTTTCATTTTTACGGAGTCTAAAAAGAGGAAGTATTCACACTTGAAGAAATTTATTGGTTTTTTGAGTATTCTGTTTTGTCCTCACTTTAAAAAAATACACTGCACTTAGAAGATTTTGGTTCTAAGGACAATATTGCTGCTGTTAWATTTCTCCTGAGTGACTGGAAGTTGAGAGAAAATGACCCCAGACTTCAAGTCATGTCTTAAATAGAACATTCCTCACCCCTTTACCCCTGCAGAAGATTTGCTTTCACTGGACATTGTCCTTCATTATATTTATAATGCTTTTCTTTTTCTTAAATAGTAGTCTTTTTAATAATTTTTATGAGTTGTGACCTTATCCACTCTTTTTGTTCAGATTCCTTTTCTAAATTTTAGAYATAGACCAAAATTTTTCTTCCCTATTATTAATTGTAAGAGTGTTGTCAAAGTAGTCCTGCAGATTTTAAAATGATGAGTCAGAATCCTGCAAAATCCAACTCAGTTTTACTTTTAGGCATGGTATTAAGCTCTCTATTTCTATTTAAGGCAATTTTATAACATACACATATCTCAATTTAGTTGCAGAGAYGTTTGATTTAAATGATGGCCTTTCAATCTTTTATAGTTGAAAGTAGAATATTAGACCAGTTTTAAATTTGACAAAAAGAAAATACAAATCAAGACCAGGAGCACCAATTACAAGGGTAGATGACCCAATTTGCTTTCAGTTAAAAATTTAGTAGTTGAAACTCTACTGAATAAAATACACAGTACAAAGTGATCCCTTCCTCCAACTCACTATTGTATGCCAGTACTGCTATAATTCCAATAGAGAATATATAATTTTTTTTATTTTTGATGCTTATAAAATATCTATTTATAATTCTGCCTGCCCATTTATCTCAAAGCAATAGAACTAGAGAAAAATAAAAAAAAAAATTCCTGTACAGGAAACCAGAAAAGGTATTTATGTGTGACCAAAGAATTAATTACAGACCAGGATACAAATTCAGAGATTTTTACTTCCAGCCTGCTGAATTTAATATTTCAGTTAACTTCATTTTAATATTATAAAATATRCCACTGAAAAACTGAAAATTTACCAGATTCCATAAAATCTTCTGACTGATAAATCTGAACTATAGTCAAAGTTCAGTAAGCAACAAAAACAGGAACTTAAAAGTGCTCTCATAAAGGCTCTGAAAATAAATAGTATTGTCTACAATAAGCACATGAACAAGTTCATAATAGTTACTGTACACACTTGAAAACCACACACTGCATAACTACAGAGATACAAACTGAATAAATGCGAAGAAATATTTTTAAGCATTCAGAATAGTTTAGAAATTGTATCATCTTTAATAACATTTTTCATCAAAAGCACAAKTGTTGATATATTATGTTCAGAGCTTCAGTGGGACAGCCTGGGMCAGTGGARGGTGTCTCTGCTCATGGCAGGGGGTGGCACTGGATGGGYTTTCCAACTGGATGGGTTTTCCAACCCAAACCATCCCACACTTCTATGACTCTGTGATCATAGGCTGTCTGCAGTTAAACCAGTGATTTTGCTGTCAAGGTGCAAATAATCACAATCCTAACCCTCAAATATATCAAGCTAGGTGGCAGGCACAATGGATTCAGATAAAAATGTCCTGGGGGTGTAATGTAGCTTTGGACAATGCTCTYCATATTCSAGCTCACACKAGGTGTAACAGTGAAAAGATTCATYATTGCACCAGCTGATGWTTTGGGTAACTTGTGCTTTCAGAGCYTTAACAAGATAAAATGTGGAGGAAAATGTATTTGCAGTGAYAYAYAGACATGGTAGGCAGTTACTTGGAGGAGACTTAAGGAAAGACAGTATTATTACTTTGGTGTTATTACTGTATCTGCATAACTCCCCCGTATTTCTTTATTCTTTGAACTCAATTAAATTTCTATTTCTAATGCTGATTAATTTTAGTTGTTTACTTTAGAATGCTTCTTTTTATTGTTCTTCCTGGAAAACAGCTGAAATCCACTGGTAGGGTTGGTAGGGCAGTAAGAACTGTGAATTGTCTACACCCTGCCCAAATCTACTTTCTAGATAAATGCACATTGCCAATGTGGGCAGAATAGCCCATTTCATGTGCATTGTCACTTTCTTTAACATAATAACAATGTTCAACTTAATTTGTATCATTTCAAACAAACAAGGAAAGGTAATGAAATACTAAGTTTAAAAAAAAATACCAGTGACTCACATTGCTAATACGATTAATAGAAATAAATAGTTTATTAATGTTTACAATGAAATCTTGATGAGTAGGAAATTGCAGAATTAATTTAGCATTTAAAACCTCATTTAAATGRAGACATTTTAAAATACATCTACAGCAGCAGCTATGATTCACAGTGTGGGAGAAGGCAATTGCAGAGGATTTCTGTGAATTCTGACTGCAGCTGGCATCACCAGCCACAGTTCCCAGGAGAACAGCAAATAGTGTGACAGATTAGTTATTTCAGCAGCCATGTAATAAAAGCTACTTATGGATTCCTAGAAAAGTGCTCTTTTGAATGCCCAATCCATCCTATTATGGAGAAAAATCAATGCACGTTATGCCTTTCTGTTTATTTACATTTCTTTGCATTTTAAGGTGAGTTTCCCTATAGTTTTTTCCTTATTATACAATTAAAATAATGTTATTTGTGCATTCTTTTGTTAATGAAGGTAAGAAGGCTAACCAATATTGCAATAGAAGGAAATAACTAGTAGGAGATAGAGATAAAATAATAGAATAAATAGGAGATAACTAGTGGCAGGCTTCTTTCTAGTTGATGCAAAGTTTAGGAAACATTATATCTGAGATGAGTTCAGCTGGTCAAAGCATGGTGCTGAAAATGCCAAAGTCATGGGGTCAATCCCAATACAGGCCATTCCCMTAAGAGYTGRACTCTATGATCCTCATGAATCCCTTCCAACTGAGAATATTCTGTGATTTTGTGAYATGGCATAATGCCTCCTCACAGTGCTCAACTGTGGTTCCCCTGGGGCTTTGCATGTTTTGATCTTTTTGGCTGAGATCTTTTCTGAGAAGACTGAGATGCCAGTTCTCATCTCTCAAGGATGTTATTGAGCACAATTTCTTAAGTTCTTCTCTTAAGGTGAAGAGAATTTTAGCTCACGAGACAGCTGTGAAAATTATCAGACTCCTTCCAAAATGAGGACAGGTTTGGTCATAGATATATKGCATAGACCTGAYATTTCAGAGTTATCACATGATCCTRTGTATTCATATTTCCCCACAGGATTACTGGGATCTGGTATTGAAGGATTTCTATTTAAGATCTTCCTAATTCATTGTGGTGGGTTTGCCTCCACTGGCCACTGGCTGTCCACCAAGCTGCTCTCTCACCCCTCAGTATTTATAAAACAAGATATAAAACTCCAGAAATGCTTGTGTAAGTGATCTCTACTGATCTTGGGAAGCCTTTGGAAGGTACTCTGTTCGACTTCCCTGAGTACATAACCTGCATCAATAAAAGGACATGAAAAAGTACTCCCTAGAAAAATACCAGGAGAAAAAAAAATATATATAAAAAAGAAAATATATATTAAAAAATACATATATATATATAAAAGAAAATATATATAAATATATATATATAAATATTTTATATATAAAAATATATAATATATATAAAATATATATATAAAATATATCTAAAAAATATATATTTAAAAAATACATATATATAAAAGAAAAATATATATAAATATATATTAAAATATATATATAAAGATTTTATATATAAATATATATATATTTATATATAATATATATATTGAAAAGAAAATATATATAAAAATATATATAAAAAAGGACAGCCAAAGAATAAAAAAACAGAAAGAAGGAATTTCCCCTCACCTGTTTTTCCTAGTGCTGCCAGGTTACCACTAGTATGCTGCCTTTGGAGTTTTTGCAAGGCAAGTGATTTCTAGGAAAGCACAAGGAAAGTGGGATTAGAGGTTTAAATAGAGGGGATCTATCACAGCTTATTTTATGAGGATTATCACTGTGAAACCATAAAACTAGGCATGGTACCAGGCTGAAATTAAAATGTTAGTGAATGATGATGGTGAAACTGGAATGATTTCAATGGCTGAGAAACAACTTTTTTCATAGTAAAAGGTAAATTCTGCAGGAAGGCATGACATATAGCAATCCTCTAATAACAATTCAGTGAGGTTACCAACTGGCAGCAAATATCTCCACATTAACATTAGACACCTCAAAAGAGRAGCCTGTCAAAGTATATCAGTCACGCTTTTTTCATTAAACAATAAATAGTAAAATAATCTATTCAGGACTAAACCAAGGTCTGCCCCAATCCTCAACTGTTCCACAAAGCAAAAGTATCTTGGTTTATACTTCATCATATGTTATATCTTATTATACTTCATTTCTATTTCATGTCAGGGAAATGAGTGCATTTTTTTTTCACCTTAATAGATCTATAATGCAGAGATTGTATTTACTATTGCCTTTTCTGACCTCATCTGGACTTTTTTTTTTTTAATTCACACATATCAAAACACAACACCTAAACTTAGGGGATGCTACTGGAGCATGTAAGTCATCTTTCAGTCTGTC